>NC_136988.1:20689731-20784731 GCF_032717465.1 Coenobita brevimanus
CCAGACTGTGCTGCTTCTTCACCCTCCCACACTACCCCCTATATAACTCCGCCCACATTTCTCCCCTCCTCACCCTCCCACATCCCCCCTCCCTCCACCTGCAACTGTTACCAGAACCACTGAGACCCAAACCAAGTCGCTGGTGGATGGGGTGTAGCCGTTTCATCTGTCCGGAGCTGTACTTCCCCGCAGTTCACTAGTTCCCCAGCGACAGTGAGCCCCCCTCCACAGATGGCCAATGCTCCATCTCCCCAGGCAGTAAGTACGACCCCTCAAGTATCAAATTCTCAGGGCACCATGTTTGCCACATCATTTATTCAGCAGCCTAATCAGTGGCTAGCTGCTTCCTCCACAAGCCCTCCCACAGGTGACAGTGCCTTCCTTGTTCAGCCAGGGTTTGTAGGAGACATTCCTGTAAAGGTCCTGAGAGACAATGGTTCCTCAGGTTGCTCTGTTAAGCAGAGTCTAGTTCGGCCTGAGCAGTACACAGGTCGACAGGTCAAAGCTAACCTTATTGATGAATCAGTGAGCCCTGAGGCACGTATCCAGGTGGCATCTCCATTTTACACTGGTACGACACTCACAGTTGTCATGCCAGAACCTTTATTTGACCTTATCATAGGCAATATTCCCGGTGTCAAGTATAGTTGCACCGAAAATGACACTACTCAGACTTCGGCTACAGTAACACGAGCCATGGCTGAAGGTCCAGACTGTGTCACCCCAGTGACCATTGAATCGCCGCAAGATCTGATGTGTAGCCAAGTTGTTGTTCAAGAACAACATTCTGACCTGACGCATGCTGCCGTGCAAAAGAAACAAAGGGTAGAGTGATAAAGTATGCACGGGGAGGTCAAGCCAAGTTCCTTCGTAAACAAGGACGGCTGTACCGTGAGTCACGAACACTCCAGGGCGAGGTTTGACTGCAGTTTGTTGTTCCCACCAAGTACCACCAAGCAGTGTTAGAATGGGGTCATTGTTCAGGTTCAGGAGGTCACATGGGCAAAAGGAAAACCCAGGGCCATATCCGAGCTGAGTTTTTCTGGCCAGGGATGGGACGAGAGATAGATAGTTTTGTGCGTTCCTGCAATGTGTCCATGTATCACGAATCAGGGACATGTCCTTCCTGTGCCGTTTGAAACCACACCCGTAATCTCTGAAGCAGTTGAGAGACAGGGCAGTGGTGAAGTGGGTGCTGACCTGACGTCTCGCCCGTTGGCCCCACAGGACACAGTATGTCCAGGGCCTGTACATTCAGTACATATGTACCGTAAGTTAAGGGGGAAGTTTGAGAACCCCGCAGAGACAGTCCGAGGCTGTGTATGAATTACCTTGTGGAATGTCTCGAGCTGTGGGCCCCTCAGAGGATTCCCGGAGAATGCACATTATCCACATGAGTGTTCACACCCACGGTGGGTGTTAAAATGTGGCCTGCCCAAGATTGTGTAGGGATTCTCAGCTTCTTGTCGTTAATCATAGAGTTTAACCAGTAAACTGGGTTCCATTAGTGAATTGCAGTGTTTGATGTCCTGCACAGATGCCCAATCTTTTCACTAATTAGGTTTAGAGTTTAACCAGTAAACTAGGTTCCTTTAGCGAATCGCAGCATTTGATGTCCTGCACAGATGCCCAGTCTTTTCACTCATGACCACGTTCCCTGGTTAATTTAGCGAATTGATGTCCTGCACAAACGCCCAGTCTTTTCGCTAATTAAGTTTAGGGTTTAACCAGTAAACTGGGTCAGCGTTTGATGTCCCGCAGAAACGCCTTGACTCCGTTTCCTGGTTAATAATGTAAATAATGTACTTTTTGTAACATAAGTACTGATTGGTAGGCAGAGAGAGAGAAATGACACTTTTGATGCTCCACCTTGATTGCTTTCGCAGGTGCAGCTGGCAGGTGCAGCATTGCCATGCAGAACAGCTGATTGTCCCTGACGCATGCTGCCACCTCTTCTCTTCTGCCTCGTCGTCATCATTTACTATTGATTTGCATTATGTAATTTTACACATAGGTAGAGTTACACCACAACTGTCACACCTACACCGTGTATTACATACATCACGCTACATAACAATTAGTTGTTAATGTAAATGTAACGAACTTTTCACTCAGTTTGACCTATGTACAGGATTTTTCACCGTCGTCACGGAGATTTTCCCTTAAGCTTGTTTCTATTAACGTAAATACAAGTTTTTTTTCGCTCACTGGTGACTGTGACTTTCTCCTGTAGCAGGATAGCACACACACACCACAGTGTGAATCTTGTGTGACTGAGTTAGGATTTATATGTATGTATATTGAAATTTTTTTTCCCTGACAAAAAAAAAATTCATTTTTGATGAGGCGTATAATGTCGCAAGTCGGCGCGTCCTATATTTAAATAAACTCATGACATTAAACTTTGGTGGGAAACTGCAAATTCTAGTGGAATCCCAGTATTTATCACTCAGTTTAGCTGTCCCCGTATTTACTCAATCGGGAATGTTTTCAGGACATTTTTCATTATTTCATAAGTGATCGTCTTTGTGCGCGACATTAGCACCTCCGCCTGAGTGATTTGTTATGGGCGTGCTTTGCTCATTCTAGCCATTAGCAAGTGCGGCTTGACACTCGCCTCTCTCTCTCACGATTTGAATTCAGTTAGGATTGAAGCGCTGTGAGACCAGGTTGTTCCTCAGAGGGGTCCTGAAGTCTCCACCTAGAGTGAGCCGGCGAGGGGATCAGCGAGTGTGGCAGTGTCCTTCCTCAGTAACGACGCCAAGTCCATTCCGCTTACCCCACTTTCCTGACCAGTATTTCTTTTCCTTTTTCCTAGGTTTAAGAGTTTAGCTTTTGAGTGAGCGAGTGAGTGCGATCTCCTTATTTTGAATTCATTTTGAAATGTAACGTAAATTTATTTCATTGTAATCAATAAATTTAACAGTTCTTTTTCTTGAGCTTATTGTAATGTGAACTCATGTTTTATTTTCCATATTAAGCCTATTTCACTTATAGCTCCTATTTGCATAAACGCTTTGCATTATTCACAACTGGTACTTAGTCCAGTCCTTTTTATTAACTTAAATCCGTTGTGCCATCTAGGAGTTAATTGCACCAACAAGAACTTGTTTATCATTAATAGCATTATTGATTGTCAGGGGTGGAGTCACTTTCTCCAGAAGCCAACAGTACTAATAAACAGCACGTGCGAATAATTAGTCTCTGCTGTGTACTGTTGAGAAAGTTTATAAATTCTCGTCCTTAGAAAATCAGCAAAGTAAGCCGGCATAAAGTAAACATTGCTTGATTTTCACAAGACAATTCATTGTCCTGCTCTCAAGTATTATTGAATATTATTCTTTAATATTGCATACTCTTTAAAAACCCCGTGACAGTTGCTGTAGTTATCCCCATCCCCAAACCAGGTAAGGACCACCTACAGGCGACGAATTATCGGCCTATTTCTTTGACGTCTTGTATATCCAAAGTTTTGGAAAAGATGGTCAATGTTAGGCTTGTGTGGTTTTTAGATAGAGGTGACTTCTTATCCCCTGCTCAGTATGGTTTTCGAAAAATGCGATCTACCTCTGATGCACTACTGTCCTTGGAGTCTTCTGTCTGTGAGGCTTTTTCCACTAACCAACACCTGGTCACGGTCTTCTTCGATCTGGAGAAGGCATATGACACTGCGTGGCGTCATGGTATTTTACTCTCTCTTCATGAGTTTGGTCTTCGTGGGCATTTCCTTTTTTTTATTGAACAGTTCTTATCTAACCGAATTTTAAGGGTCTGAGTGGGAGGAGTGCTTTCTAATGCCCGAGCAGTAGAAGATGGAGTACCACAGGGGAGTATCCTTAGTGTTAGTGTTATTCTGTTTGCTGTAGCCATTAACAGTGTCATCAGTGTACTTCCTGAAGGTGTACGAGGATCACTATATGTCTATGACCTCTCGATTTCCTTCACCTCGTCTAGAATGTCTCTGATAGAGATGAGGTTGCAGCTGGCTCTCAATAGAATTTCTGACTGGGCAGAAACTCGCAGTTTCCAATTTCCTACAGCAAAGACAGTGGCTATACATTGTTGTCGTCTTCGAGGGGTTCACCCAGACCCTGACTTCTATCTCTATGGTAGGAGAATATCCTGTGTGGAAGAGATGCGGTTTCTGGGTCTTCTGTTTGATAGATGACTAACCTGGGTTCCTCATATTCATTCTGTTAAGGCGGCTTGTCTTAAAGCTTTGAGTCTTTTGAGGGTTTTAGCTCATACCTCTTGGGGTTCTGACCGACAGACCCTCCTCCTCTTGCATAGGTATCTTATTCTTCCTAAACTTGAATATGGGTGTGAGATCTACTCCTCTGCAACAGATGGCCGTTTCTGGCTGTTAAATTCTGTGCATCATGCTGGTGTGCATCTAGCAACCGGGTCATTCAGATCATCCCCGATTCCAAGTTTGTTGGTGGTTGCTGGTGTACTCCCCTTGGATCTGCGACGCCAGCTGCTAATGATGAGGTGTTTGTATTGTCTTCACCGCATTCCAGACTCAATTTCTTGTGCCATCGTCTCCCAGGATTCCCGATCTTCTGTTTTTGACATCCGTCCTAATTTCCCAAAGCCATTTGGTTACAGGGTCCTGTCTGTTATGTTAGACCTCTCTGTTCCGAGACTGGCAATTTGTCCACATCGGATCCCAAGAGTGGGTTCTTGGCTGCTCCCTCGTGTGACATTTTGTAGGTCCGTTGTTGAAAAAAAGGGCTCACTTCCCTCTCAGGTGTCCCTCTCTCTCTTTTCAGAACATGCCTTCATTCATGAGGGTTCTGTCCCAGTCTATACTGACGGGTCTAAGACAGATACTGGAGTAGGATTTGGTGTTGTCTTCCCTTGCTTTAGTAGGGGCGGTAGCCTTCCTGGCTTGACTTCACTGTATACGGCAGAACTGACTGCAATTTTATATGCTGTTAGAATTATTTTTACTCTCCCCCGATCCTTTGTTGTGATTTTTAGTGACTTGCATAGTGCTCTGTCTACACTAGAGTCTTTTAATTCATCCCATCCACTGGTTTTATCAATTTTAGAGAGGCTTTTTCTTCTTAGCCGTTGTGGCCGCAGTGTAGACTTCTGTTCGGTACCCACACATGTTGGTGTGGTGGGCAATGAGAGGGCAGATACTTTAGCTAAAGCTGCATCTTCTCAACAGCCCCCAACCGACTACCCACATCCTCCGCCTTATATATATATAACGCCTTACTTGCGGTACGCAATTCGTACATGTTGGCAGAGACAGTGGAATATTGTTTCTCACAATAAACTAAAAGAAATCTTCGAGAGTGGTTGTGCCAAGGGTTCTTCCCTCTACTTCTCGACGATTGGAGGTGGCTGTTGCTAGGCTTCGCATTGAGCATTCGCGGCTTACACATGGGTTTCTGATGAGTGGTGAATCTCAACCGTACTGTGATGACTGCCTTGTTCCCCTTACTGTTCGTCACTTGCTGGTCGAGTGTCCGAGTCTGGGGGACCTACGTCAGAGATTCCTCCATAGACATAAGGGGGCAGATAGTGTCTACTGTTTGTCCTCGATGCTTGGTGAAGCCACTAGCGATTTTAGTGATGTTTTTAGTTTTCTTCAGGAGGCGAGCCTCCTTTCACTTTTATAAATAATTGATGTTTTATAAACTATTCTTTTATTATTTTCAGTGTTTTATTCCTACTAACAGATATTAACTTTATTATGAATATGTACTTTTTATTTTGCTGTGCGTTTTACTTTGTCGTCCGGCGGCATATGACCCTGGCAGTTGTGCCACCAGATTTTAATTATTTGCAGTCAATCTCTCTCTCTCTCTCTCTCTCTCTCTCTCTCTCTCTCTCTCTCTCTCTCTCTCTTTATATATATATATATATATATATATATATATATATATATATATATATGTGTGTGTGTGTGTGTGTGTGTGTGTGTGTGTGTGTGTGGTGGTGTGAAGGATGCAGGTGGTAGATTACTAACCCATGGAGATGAAGTAAGAACCAGATGAAAAGAATATTTTGAAAGCCTGATGAATGGGAATAGAGAGAGCAGAGTAGCTGTAAACATGATTGGTTTTGTGGGAGTACAGAGAAGAAATGCAGTGCCAGGAGAAGTGACACTCGCACGGGTGAAGAGTGCTGTGAAGCGGCTGAAAAATGGGAAAGCAGCTGGGGTTGATGAGGTGTATGCAGAGATGCTTAAATGTAGTGGAGAGAGTAGAATGAAGTGCTTGTTGGAGATATGTAAGAAGGCATGGAGGAGTGAAACTGTGCCTGCAAAGTGGGAGAAGGCTGTGATTGTACCCTTGTACAAAAATAAAGGCGAGTGAAGTGAGTGCAAGAATTATCATGGCATAAGTTTATTGAGTGTGGTTGGGAAGGTATATGGAAGAATTATCATAAGGTAAGCGAGATACCGGAAGTCCTAGTGAGTGATGAACAGGGTGACTTTAGGAGTGGCAGTGAATGTGTGGACCAAATATTTGCAGTGAGACAGATAGTTGAGATGGCTTGTGAGAAGGACCATAAGGTGTGTATGGCATTCATTGATCAACAAAAAGCATTTGGCGAAATGGACAGAGAGGGATTGTGGAAAGTTTTCAGCATGTGCGGTGTAAAAGATAAGCTGCTAGGTGCTGTCAAGAGTTTTGATGATGGTAGTGAAGCATGTGTAAGGGTTAATGGGCATTTAAGTGAATGGTTCACGATCGGTGTGGGCTTGCGACAAGGTTGATGTCCTAATGGTTGTTCAATATATATATGGATGGGGTGATAAGAGAAGTAAAAACACGATTAATGGAGAGAGGGATGGCGTTGGTAATAAATGGTGATGGATGGATTGTCTCAAATTTGTTGTGTGCTGATGATGCAGTACTGCTCGCAAGTACGGGACAAGAACCTGGTAGGCTAGTGCAGAGTTCTTCTGATGTCTGTAAGCATCGTGCCTTGACAGTAAATGTAGAAAAGAGTAAAGTGATAGTAAGAAGGTGACTCCCAGTGCGATGTATCAGTGAACGAAGAGAGACTGGCATTGGTGAGAGAGTTCAAATACGTGGGTACAGGGACAGAAAAGAGGAAAATGTGCAAAAGAAGTTGAAAGTAGAGTGACACAAGGAAGAAAAGTAGCTGGTGCAATGAAGGCCTTGATAAGAAACAGAGGCTTCAGTGTTGTAGCTGCACGAGGCTTACATGAGGGAGTGTTAGTGCCAACTTTAACATATGTATGTAAGACTATGGTGTGGCATGAAAATAAAAAGTCAAGAGTAAGAGCAGTGGAGATTGGACTGCTGAGGTATGTATGTGGAGGACAAAGGGTGAATAGGATACGAAATAATGTGATTTGTGAAAGATGTGGAGAGAGGAAGTCGGTGGACACCAGAATCAAAGAGAGTGTACTGAGATGTATGGTCATGTGGAGAGAATGGATAACAATAGAGTGGTGGAAAAGATATATCTGAGCAAATTCGAAGGAAGGAGGAGGTGAGTTAGGCCAAGGAGAAGGTGGAGAGATATGGTGCATGAACGTGTGAGGAAGAGAGGTTCGGAAGTCGGTGAGGCTAGGGAACTGACAGGAGATCGAGCTGGCTGGATGTATGTTGTGAGGAGAAGTGCATGATCAGAGATTTGGGAACCCCTTTTTATCATGGCCGCATCTGGATTGACTCCATTGGATATAATTATGTGAAGCTACAGAATGTGGTGAATGTTTTTGGCGTATCCGATAGAGCCAGGATTCCAGGGGCTTGAATTATGAGTGAATGGAAGTGTGGCCTATTAGATAGGGCAAATTTGGGCTGTCTGGACATTGCTCCTCCCCACCCTGCCCTAGGGTGGGAAAGAAGGTCTGGATAATGATGGTGATGATGATGATAATATATATATATATATATATATATATATATATATATATACCACGTTGAGTACACCGCTTCCCGTCCAATCAGCGAAGTTAAGCAACGTTGGATCTGGTTAGTACTTGGATGGGTGACCGCCTGGGAACACCAGATGCTGTTGGCATCCCTATGTGTCAAGTGGGGTTGGTGGAGGATTAGTGCCCCTCCCTGTAAAACAATTAACTCTAAGCCGTTGGCCACCCCGTTTGGGATACATGGCGTCTGGCAATGAATGAATGAAATATATATATATATATATATGTTTATATACTGTATGTCTGTATGAATATATATATATATATATATATATATGTATATATATATATATATATATATATATATATATTGCCAGACGCTTCAATCCCGTTTGGGGTGGCCACAAACAAAACGCCTCCACGTCGCCCTGTCCCCCGCCATTTCACTGCCCTGCTCCCAACTCACACACCCCTCTCTCATATACCTCTCCACCCCATCCCTCCATCTCATCCTCGGCCTCCCCCTCCCTCTTCCCCCCTCCACCTCACTCACATACACTCTCTTCGTCAGTCTTTCACCCTCCAGCCTCTCCACATGGCCAAACCACCTCAGTGTGTTCCTCATAACGCTTCCTATCACATCCACATCCACATCACAACGCTCCTTTATATCCTCATTCGTCAGCCTGTCTCTCCATGTGACTCCACAGGCTCCTCTTAAATAACTCATTTCCACTGCTCTCACTCTTGACTTGTGTCTTTCCAACAACGTTCAAGCTTCACTTCCATACGTTAGAGTTGGTATCACAATACTGTCATGTAGTAACTTTTTCACATCCATGCTCACTTCCCTGTTTCTTATCACTGCTTTCAAAGAACCAGCAACCTTTCTTCCCTGCTGTACCCTTTCAAGCACTTCACCTTCCCAACCTCCATCCCTATTCATCACACTACCCAAGTACTTAAACGTACTCACATTTTCCAATTCCTCACCATCCAACCTCGCTGTATATTCACTGACTTCACCTTTCTCAAAGACCATCACTTTACTCTTCCCTACATTCACCTTTAGATTCCGTTTCTTACACACTCTCCCAAACTTATCCACCAAGCCTTGCAGCTCCCCTTCGTCTTAAACACAGTATCATCTGCAAACAACAGTACAGGGAGTTTCCAAACACTATCCTCTCTCACCAGGGCCACTCCAACATCCACTACCCTACCTTGTACCTCTTTTATTACCCCATCCATGTACAGATTGAACAACCATGGAGACATGACACATCCCTGTTTCAACCCAACCTTCAAAGAGAAAAATTCACTTAGTTCACCATCCACACGCACTGCAGCCTTAGCACCATCATACATTCTCTTCACAGCATTCAACAACTTCCCATCTACTCCATATATTCTTAACACTTTCCACAATCCTTGTCTATCCACCCTGTCATATGCTTTCTCCAAATCCATGAAAGCCGCATACAACTTCTTTCCCTTCTCTAGAAACTTTTCCACTAAAGATCTAAGAATGAATATCTGATCTACACAACCTCTTCCCTTCCTAAAGCCTCCCTGTTCTTCTTCAACTAATTCCTCTGTTCTTTCTCTAACTCTGTCAATAAGTATCCTACCATACACTTTTCCTATTATACTAAGAAGACAAATGCCCCTATGATTACCACACACTTCTTTTTCCCCTTTCCCTTTGTACAAGGGAATAATTATTCCTGACTTCCAATCCTCCGGGACTCTACCTTCCTCCCAGGCCAATCTACACATCGTCCACATTCATTCTACTACAATCACTCCCCCATGCTTCAGCATTTCACCACACACTCCATCAATTCCTGGGGCTTTCCCCAATTTAACTTTCTTCATTGCTTCCACAACTTCTATCCTACTGATTTCTTCCTGTCTTCTCACCTCCCTCCTTCTCCCAGCCATTCCCCAGCCACTTATATTCGCATTATTTCCATCCTGGATGTTCAACAATTCCTTAAAGTGTTCTCTCCATCTGCTCAATTTTTCTCCCTTCTCCACTAGTTATCTACCATTTTTATCTTTCACTCCCCTGCTAACCTTACTTCCACCCTTTCTTACTCTCATCACCTCTTTTCAGATCATTCTCGTACAGTCCCTCCACTTTACACTCAAATTCCTTCCAAATTCCTCATGCACTCTCTTCTTACTCTCTCTTACTAATCTTTTCACCTCTCTTTCTACATATAACTCTCTCTTCCGCCTCTCAACTTCTTCCACGCCCCTATTTCTCATCCATTCATTGTACGCTTTCTTCTTTTGTGCCACAGCCTGTCTCACCTCTTCAGTTCACCATGCTGTTCCTTGCACCCCCTTCCGTCTTCTCTTCCTCCCACACACCACATCACATGCTGCACATATTTCTTCTGTATATATCCTGCACACACCTTCCACGTCCCCCATCTGCTCCAATTCATATTTGCCCAATCGTTCCTCCACTTCTCTCTTATACTCTGCCTTTTTCTCATCCTCTTGTAACCTTTCCACACTCCTTGCAACTACTCCTTCCTCTCGCCTTTCCCTTCTTCTATTTCTCCATCTTACTTGGATCCTAATTCTGGCCACCACCAAATAGTGGTCAGAAAGTCCACTCCCCCAACTTCTATAAGCTCTTGCATCCATTACACATCTTCGCATCCTATCATCCACACACACATAATCAATCATTGCCTTCCTTTCATTCGGTTCACCACCCACCCTTCTCATCACTCGCCATGTATACCTGTGGATCATTTTATGCCTGAAGAGGGTATTGGCTATCACCAACCCCCTCCCAGCACAAATGTCCACTAACGCACTGCCATTCTCATCTATCTCAGCAGGCACACCCCACACTCACCAACACTATATATATATATATATATATATATATATATATATATATATATATATATATATATATATATTAATACAGCTAAAGGCATGTCCGGAAAGTGGGATTGCCAGGATACTGGGACAATGCCTCCTGGACTGGTACTTATGGACCCTAACCCAACCCAACTCAGAAAACCACCTATATAGCTCCCTACCGGACGTGCATAGCATCTATTTAAGACCCTATTGACACAAGGGACAGATAGCATGAAATATATTAAAAGAAACCAGGGAATGAGATTTAGAGGTGAGTATGGAAAATATTTAGCAGTATACTTAAACACGTTCGTGACTCACAATGAATAACTAGCCTCCTCTCAGACTCTGACAGTAATAATGTGCACATGAAGCACCTACTGTACTCCATTGTTGCACTGCACTTAATCCTTTGCACTATGAATTCTAATTTCTTAACACTGTACCTTCTTTTCTTACTTGCGCTGCTCTTGAAACTCAACACTGTCGCACTCTGCACTTAATCCTTTGCACCCTGAATTCTAATGTGTTAACACTGTACATTATGTTTTTTACACTGCACAGCACTGTAAATTCCCGCGTGGTCTAGTGGCGAGCTTTTGCTGTTTATTCGCTGTCAGAGTTTGAGAGTAGGTATTGCAGGTGGGCAAGGGGTGTGTCGCTGGGACGTGTTGATGGATTAGCCATTGCAGACGACTCTGAAGATAGGCACAAACTCACGTCCAGTGGCAACTCCACAGTGATCGATGTGCTGGGCTGTGGCTCAGAGGTGGAAGGCCTGTCTTGGGGAGGCAGTGGTGTGGAGCCAGGGCTAGGCATGGCAGGGGTCACCAGCCTGAAAAAGGTGTCAATGGTTGATTAATGTAAGGAACGGCAATTCTGGCGATTGATGATGCGCTGCCTGAAAGTGTGCACTTCCTTAACAAGTCCCAGGGGTCCCATCTCCATGTTGCAGTCTGGGTGTTTTAGGTAGTCAAGAAAGAACTCGACATGCTCCTGCAGTCCGCTCAGCTTGGGGATGGCTGGGGTACTGGCACACTGAGAGGAGTCCGCATTATCATCGCTGTCCTCATCAGAATCTTCAAGCTGGGTACTTGTACTGGCAACTGAAGATGCAATCTTACCCAGGATTGCCCTCATCATCCAACCACTCATGCACTTTGTTCACATCAACATTGTCGCCAGCCACACGAAGATGTGCATGGAAGTCATCCATGTCAAAACCTAGAAAGTCGTGCACCACATTGGCTCCAAGAAGCAGACGAGACCAACCATTTTCCAGAGTTTTGACAGAGACTACCCTCCATGCACTGGCCCAGTTGTAGATGGCTAACTTGATGTTGTAGCAGCGAAGGTTTTCCAAAGTCTGCTGGCCTCACGTGTCCCATCCCTCCCTGCGCTCGTCCTCATCCTCGAGAACAACCATCACCTCGTCCAGGAACTTCTGACAGTACAGCCTCTTCGTTGCCACGATCGCTCTTTGGTCCATTGGTTGGATGAAAGCAGTCGTACTAGGTGGCAAAAACAAGCACCTAACGCGGCCATTCTCAACCACCAACTCTTTGTCAGATGGATGCGCAGGTGCATTGTCCAGAAGAAGGAGGGCCTTTACCTGGCCGTGCAATGTGTTCGTCTGGTAATGGATGACCTCCCTGACGAAGTGCTGGTGAAACCAGTCTTTGAAGATCTTGCTGGGAACCAAACCTTCACAGAATGGTACCACACGACAGAAAGGACATCCATCACCCCACGAAGGCACTGAGGCTGCTTTGCACGGTCAACAATAATGGGCTTGAGCCGGTGCATGCCTTTAGCCAGGTACACGCTTCTCCATCTCCTCTGCTAGAGTGTTCATTGGCAGCGAGCAATAGAACAGACCAGTTTCATCAGCATTGTAGACTTGACTGAGAGTGAGGCCCTCCCTGTCAATCAAACCCTTCACTTTCTGCCAAAACTCCTCTACTCCCTCCTCGGCGTTCAGAGCTTTGCCATGGGTCTTACAGTTGGTAAGTCCATGGTGTAACTTGAAAATGAAGAGCCAACCCTCGGATGCCTTGAAGTCTGGGATGTCGTGCAACCTTGCAAACTTCTCAGGGCCAGCCTTCAACTCCATACCATGCACCAGCACACCAGCAGCATGTTGTCATCAGTACCAAGTCAACAAGGAGCGGTTGATTTCTGCAAACTGGGGAGTGTACATTGGAGTGTTTTTTTTTTTTTTTTTTTTTGAGATATTTGCCCCACAAAGAGGTGGGGACACAGGCAAACATAAGAGCCTGTCAGAGATGGGCATAAAAAGAAAAGCAGATAAGGGCAGGGAAAAAAATAATAATAAAATAAAATAAAAAAATAAAAATAAAAATAAAAATAAATAAAACAAAAATAAAAAGCTGGGAGACAGCCAACAAAGGTCCCAGAAAAGGCAGCAGACATGGCAAGGGCAAGGCAACAGATGGCACGGATGGAAACAAGTTAAGATAGGAGCCTGGTGACGATATAATTCAACAAGGCAGCACGAGGTGGATCACAGGCGATACCTCCACGGATACGTTCCTCTTGAGATGGTAGGAGGGAGTTAGAGAGTACACCTCACGTAGATCATCGTGCAACTGCTGGTAGATAGATGGCAGTGCATCGAGATCGTTGACAGGTGTTGTGATGTCGCACAAAAGCTCCTCGAGGTACGTATCCGTGCAGGAATCGAGGCTGGCGTTATCAATGGGTGGAATCAGGGTCTCAATTCTCCGGGCAACGGTGGAAGGATCAGGTTTGGCCTTGCTCTTCTTGTTCTTGTTCTTCTTTTTCTTCTCCTTGGGTGGAGGGGGAGAAGAAGAGAGAGCAAAGGCAGTAGACTGTGGTGAGGATGGAGGAGGTGCCTCCACAACATCAGGAGCAGATAGAGAGGACAAGGAGGGTGGCTCTGCCACATCCAGGTGTACGGAAGGGACGGGAGAAGATGGCCGCTCCTTCTCAGCTCCTGACGAAGGAAGGTGAACCTCCACGACAGTCTCCTGGGGTGAAAGATCGAGCTCCATGGCCTGAGACGGTTCCGGATCGGTGATCTGAGGGGCAGTCGTGACGGCACCAGTCGCTCTGTTGAGGGGGGCATCTAAACACAGCCGTTTCCGCGGTGTCGTGCGGGGTGATGTTGGCTGCTGACACCGAGCCTAACGCTTCTCATGAGGGGGGAGATGTGTATCGCGAGCAAAGCTTCGGGGAATGGCAAGGCGTGGAAGGCCGTTCTCCTCCTTGTCACCCCCACTAAAAACTTCGGCAGTCGCAATACACATCGCAACAAGTGTGTTAATGTGAGCAGCACTCCCAGGACCCCTCGGCTGACGCCTCAAGGACGTGGGGCGCCGCCGTGCATAGGCAGAGCCCTGCACAGCAACGCCCCCTGGCCCAGAGACATCCCTGGCTTCGGGACCCTTGGCAGCCTGAACAACACTAAACTCCACCGTCTCCCCATAGCCAAGTGAGCACTGGGAATGCCGTGGATTTGGTGCAACTATCGCCGAAACGTGAACGAAAACATCAGCACCAGTATCCTGGCGCTTGATGAATCCGTAACACGCTCTCACGTTGAAACAATTCAAAGTTCCCTGGATGGTAGTGGCTCCTGGCGGCTCTGATCTGCTGCTAGGCGCATCCCTCAACGGGTCGCGGGCGTGAGCAGATGAAGCTGAAGTCTCGGTTAGCTCAGGCATGGTGGCGACTGACCAGGCCAAGCAGTGAGAGTGGAATGTGGCGTGTTTGATTTCTGCAAACCGGGGAGTGTACATAACCTTTCTCTCCATGTTGTGTTTGGTCTTCGATGCGAAGTCAGCCGTGTACCGGGTGAGAGTGTCCCGGGATTTCTTGATATCAAACAAAGTAGAGCAGGCCAGGTTAAATTCACGGAGGATGCAAGATGTCAACCATCCTGTGTCCACCTTCTCCAATATCTCCCTCTTCTTCTCCAGAGTCAGAAACACTCGTTTCTCCTTCTCGGGCGGCCCTGCTGAGGGGGGTCACCTTGACATGGTGGCAGGGCTTGAAGCGTGGCTGGCAGTGCCACCTACTTGGGAGGCATGCCTACCTTTGTAGGGCTTGGTATTTGTCAGCCCCGTGGACCAAGCATCCCCTGCATCACTGGTGGAGGAGGCCTGCTGGTGATGTTAGTCCCTGGACATTTACCATCTAGGGCGGGACTGTTGCCTCCCCACGTGTTTGCCGTGCGTGGCGTCCCATAATGCTGGGAGACGGGAGTCCTGGGGGTTGAGCGATGCTGCACAATGCGCCCTGCAGCTAGCAATAGACCTCTTTGGTCCTTTATTTTGGCTAGACGGGCTGCCTGGTTGGGCCCGACCAGGTCAATCAGCTGGTCATGCGTACTGTTTGTGAAAATGAACCTCGCGCATCCCCTACTCTGACTGTTTCTGCCCCCACTTTGGTGGCTGATGACTTGCACACTTCTGTGGTGGTGGCAGACAACCACACTGACCAGACTCCTCCTGTAGTAGCCAGTATGTCCGAGGCTCCATCTGTACCTGGCAAACGTCACCATTGTTCATCAGAGTCCTCTGAATGTGAAGATCGGCCAGCTAAGGTCTCTGTTGTTGACCCTTCTGTCGACACCTCTCCTGTTCCCTCTGTCCAGCAGGCTGAGGGATCTAACCAGGTGACATCTGAAGCTGATGGTTCGGCTCTGATCAAGTCCCCAACCGGGGATGTTGTTGGACAGCTCGTAGGTGCTTCAGATCTGCAGGATAGGATGGCCTCCTCAAATGATTTGAGTCCTGTGGACTCTACTTCCACTTCTGGGGCTTCTGGTGGGAGCACTGGCCATCCTACACCTTCAAAAACAGCCTCCAAGCCACCTTCCAAACAAACTGGTATGCCCACTCCAAGAAGGAGTGTTGTAAAACTTACTTCCTCAGCCTCTCGTTTACCCACGGATGTTCGACAGAGGGTGCGGGTTTCTGGTGCTGGGCAGGGTCCTGACAAGGGCCTTCATAAGCATCAGTCGAAACCCGCTCATTTGTCAGGTGTACAGTCCCGTACTTAATCATCATTCCTTCATTATGGGTTCCATCATCTAGTGAAACTGTCGGGGTTTACGTGCCTACTATGAGGAATTGTGTCATCTGGTTTCTCAATTTACTCCTCTGTGCATGTGTATCCAGGAGACCATGGTAGATAATACTGTTCCTTCCAGTCCTTCTGGTTACCATGCCTTTTTTTCTGATCCTGTGCCAGGCCAAGGTCATCATGCAGGTGCTCCTGTCTTCCATTGCAAGGATATTCCTTACCCTCATGTGGACATCTCCACTCCCCTGCAGGCTGTCGCTGTCTGGATGTTTTTACGTCAGCAGTACACAGTTTGCAGTCTTTATCTTCCTCCTAGTGCTACTGTTGAAAGGGCAGATCTGGAATGCCTTATTCATGACCTTCCTTCTCCCTTTGTGTTACTAGGAAATATGAATGCTCACCATTCGCTATAGGGAAACAGTGATGCCAACCCTCAGGGTGTAATGCTGGCCTCTTTAGTGGAAGATGAGGAGTTAGGCATTTTCAGTGCCAATAAAATGACTTATTTCCATAGTCAGACTGGAACTTTTACTGCCATTGATTTGTCTTTATGCTCAGCTGATGCCGTTTTAGATTTTAACTGGGATGTGTTGCCAGACCTGTATGGTAGCGACCATTTTCCATTACCTTTAACTCCTAGTGCTGGTGGACCTCAGCCATGTCTTCGTTGCTGGCTTCTGGATAAGGCTGACTGGCCAAGTTTCAGGGAATTAAGTTTCATTTCCCCTTCTGTCAATGAGTTTGGTTGTTTTACTGAGGCTGTGTCATATTTCAATACCGTGTTGCACTCAGCAGCCTTGTTATCTATTCCAAAAACGAAGGGTCAATTTCCTACACGTCCAGTTCCTTGGTGGAACTCTGTGTGCAGTTCCGCAGTGAGAGCCAAACGAGTTACCTTCTCTCGACTTCGTCGACACCGTGGGGATCCTCAGTATTTGGTGGCGTTTCAGAGTCCACGAGCTCATATAAGGCGGGTTTTAAAGGAGGCCAGGCATTCATCCTGGAAGGGTTATGTTTCCTCCATCAATTCAAGGACTTCCATCACCCAGATGTGGAACCGGGTAAGGAAAATTTCAGGAAAATTTTACTGTCCCCTCCCCTCCTGTTTTATCTGCAGCAGGTGGAACTGTGGGTGATCCACTTGCTGTTGCAGAGTTGCTTGCTGATCATTTTGCCAGTGTGTCAAAGAAGGATGCAGATACGCCTTCGGCTTGCCACTGTAGGCGCCTAGAGTATCTTGGTCTCAGTTTTGCCTCTGCTGGAGGAGAGCCTTACAATGTTTCATTTTCAATTTCTGAACTCCAGGCAGCTCTATTGCAGTGCCATGATTCCTGTACTGGTTATGATGATATTCCTTATGCCTTTTTACGTCACCTGTCTGATGAGTCCCTGTTGTTTTTGCTTTCACTGTTTAATAAAATGTGGTGTTCTGAGGAGTTTCCAGCTTGTTGGGGTGTTGCTGTAGTTATCTCCATCCCTAAACCAGGTAAGGACCACCTACAGGCGACGAATTCTAGGCCTATTTCTTTGATGTCTTGTATATGTAAAGTTTTGGAAATGATGGTCAATGTTAGACTTGTGTGGTTTTTAGAGAGAGGTGACTTCTTATCCCCTGCCCAGTATGGTTTTCGAAAAATGCGATCTACCTCTGATGCACTGCTGTCCTTGGAATCTTCTGTCATTGAGGATTTCTCCTCTAACCAACACCAGGTCACAATCTTCTTCGATCTGGAGAAGACATATGACACTGCCTGGCGTCATGGTATTTTACTCTCTCTTCATGAGTTTGGTCTTCATGGACGCTTGCCTATTTTTATTCAACAGTTTTTATCCAATCGAATTTTAAGGGTGTGAGTGGGAGGAGTGCTTTCTATTGCCTGAGCACTAGAGGATGGAGTACCACAGGGGAGTATCATTAGTGTTACTCTGTTTGCTGTAGCCATTAACAGTGTCATTAGTGTACTTCCTGACGGTGTACGAGGATTACTATATGTCGATGACCTCTCGATTTCCCTCACTGCGTCTAGAATGTCTCTGATAGAGAGGAAGTTGCAGCTGGCTCTCAATCGAATTTCTGACTGGGCAGAAACTCGCCGTTTCCATTTTTCTTCAACAAAGACAGTGGCTATGCATTTTTATCGTTTTCGAGGGGTTCACTCAGACCCTGACTTCTATCTCTATGGTAGGAGAATATCCTGTGTGGAAGAGATGCGGTTTCTGGGTCTTTTGTTTGATAGATGACTAACCTGGGTTCCTCATATTCGTTCTGTTAAGGCGGCTTATCTTAAAGCTTTGAGTCTTTTGAAGGTTTTAACTCATATCTCTTGGGGTGCTGACTGTCAGACTCTCCTCCTCTTGCATAGGTCTCTTATTCTTCCTAAACTTGAATATGGGTGTGAGGTCTACTCCTCTGCAACAGATGCCCGTTTCCGGCTGTTAAATTCTGTGCATCATGCTGGTGTGCATCTGGCAACCGAAACATTCAGATCATCCCCGATTCCAAGTTTATTGGTGGATGCTGGTGTACTCCCCTTGGATTTCCGACGCCAACTGCTAATAATGTAGTGTTGGTATCGTCTCCACCGCATTCCAGACTCAATTTCTTGTGCCATCGTCTCCCAGGATTCCCAATCTTCTTTTTTTGCCGCCCGTCCTAATTTCTTAAAGCCATTTGGTTACAGGGTCCGGCCTGATATGTTAGCCATCTCTATTCCGAGACTGGCAATTTGTCCATGTCGGATCCCAAGGGTGGGTTCTTGACTGCTCCCTTGCGTGACATTCAGTAGGTCCGTTGTTGAAAAAAAGGGCTCACTTCCCTCTCAGGTGTCCCTTTCCCTCTTTTTAGAACATGCCTCCATTCATGAGGGTTCTGTCCCCGTCTATACTGACGGGTCTAAGACTAATACTGGAGTAGGATTTGGTGTTGTCTTCCATTGCTTTAGTAGGGGCGGTAACTTTCCTGACTTTACTTCACTGTATACGGCAGAACTGACTGCAATTTTATATGCTGTTAAAATTATTTTTACTCTCCCCCAATCCTTTTTTGTGATTTTTAGTGATGTGTGTAGTGCTCTGTCTGCACTGGAGTCTTTTAATTCATCCCATCCATTGGTTTTATCAATTTTAGAGTGGCTTTTTCTTCTTGACCGTCATGGCCGCAGCATAGACTTCCGTTGGGTACCCGCACATGTTGGCGTTGTGGGCAGTGAGAGGGCAGATACTTTAGTTAAAGCTGCATCTTCTCAACAGCCCCCAACCGACTACCCACTTCCTGCTTCTGATGTAACACCTTACGTGCGATACACAATTCGTACGTGTTGGCAGAGGCAGCGGGATGTTATCACAATAAACTAAAAGAAATGTTCCAGAGAGTGCATTCCTCACGATATATATATATTGTTACGGAACAGCGAAAGATAATGTACACTTTAAGTGAGAATACTAATAATCACTACTGTCCCTTAAAGTTCCAGGTTCAAAACAAAGAGTTAGATATAATTACAAGTTAAAGTTTAATGCTCAAACTAACAACAAAACATTCAGGACTCATAAGGATAATGTAATGGCAAAAAACAGGTTAAATATATGGTTAACTGCAATAGCCTCTATTAACACGAAATTAGCAAGAGTAAATTTACCTAAGTCAGCCCTGATAAAATGAAAATACACTGGGTAATGCTCAGTTAATGCAAGATAAATTATTACAGATACAAAAATTATCAAAAATGATTGACAAAAAGAACCTTTACATAAATCACAAAAAAACCTCACTAGGCCTAAGAATTAACCCTATGCTACACAGCACAAGAAAAAATGCAACAACAGATATACTCAAATTACACAGCCGCTAGATGGTTGGAGACTTCCTGAGCACTCACAACAATAACTGTACAGGGGAGGACAGAGATGTGTACAAAATGAGGAGCAGATCTAAGTGGCCATTAATGTAGAGACTGAGCTCATTATATAGGGGCCGGCAGGGCTTGATACAACCTGTAAGAAGGACGCGCAAATGAAGCCAAAGGGGACAAAGAGCTGAAAATCCTGCTCTGAACAACAGAAAGGACGACTTACTCCACTATAACGGTAGAAGGGGGGGACTGAGGCAGAACACGCTCGTGATCAAACATGCAGCATACTGTGCGTTAAAATTACACAAAGGACGATGAAATCATAGGCTATGTAACAATATATATATATATATATATATATATATATATATATATATATATACAGTAATCCCTCTACTTTCCGGACGCCCACTTTTTGGACATCCCCACTTACCGGCCATTGTGGGCCTGGACCATCGGAACTGAAAAATGGCCAAAAAAAGAAAGAAAAAAATCCGAATTTTTTCCCACCCATAATTTGAAATTGCTTCGCGGCGCCAAACAGCTGCTTACACCATTGCCCCTTCACCCCTTCCTTCCTCCCCCCTCCCCCCTTCCCTGTCAGGGTTGCCATTTGTTATTTTTCATTACCAAATGTGGGCCAATTTGGTAATGAAAAATTCGTTTGGTAATGAATCAGAAAATAATGCATTACCAAACGGATTTTTCACATGTATGAGGATACACAGGATGGAGATGGTGGATTTTTTGCTCTCTCTGATTAATCTGCTACCCTACATAGCGTGAAAATAATCAACGTGCTGTTAATTATAAGGAGAGTGATTACATGTATTTACACTTGTATATATAATTAGTGATGAATAAATGCTAGCTTTACAAATTTGGTAATGAAAGGTTAAATTTGGTAATGAAAGTTGAGGAGATTGGTAATGTCGCTGTTGCGATCTGGCAACTCTGTTTCTCCGACATCAACCGTTACTCCCTAACTTCGATTGTGAATAGATGCTATCGCACTGGAAGCCACATGTGCTCGTTTTTTGTGAAAAAACAGTGAATATACTGCAATACCTCGCCTCTAGACCACATGGGAATTTAAAGTGTTGTGCAGTGTTAAGAAATTTGAACTTAGAGTGCAAAGGATCAACTGTGGAGTGCAAATTGGCAGTTTATCTGGCGGTTAGAACTGCAGTGGTGCAGTTAAGAACAATGTGCCGTGTTAAACAATTATAACTCACAGTGCAAAGAATTAAGTGCAGAACAACACTGGATTACTGTACGTGCTTCAAGAGCATTTTCACCACTGCCAAAACCTTAGAAAGGCAGCCACAAACGTGATGTAAGTACCCTGGCTGAGGTACAGTCACTTCTAATTCCTCATTCTTTGGTTCCTTTTCATTTATTTCATGCTTTATGTCCATTATTGGTGTGAATAAGGTCTTAAATAGGTTTAAATAGGTGCTATGCATGTCTAGGAGGGAGTTATTTAGGTGGCTTTCAAAGTAAGGGTGGGTTAGGGTCTCTAAGTACCAGTCCAGGAGGCTGGTGCCCACTATCCGGACAGGACCACTTTCCAGACGTGCCTTTGGCTCTATTACGTCGGATAGTGGAGGGAATACTAATATATATATATATATATATATATATATATATATATATAAATATATATATATATATATTGTTGTGGCCTCACTGGATGTTGGAGAGTGCGTCTGAGAACTTAGATGGGTTACTTTAATGCAAAACTCCAGCCTGCAACCACCCACACCCACAAGCATTTGGTGTGAAGGGGTTCTTACATGCGATAGCCTAAATCGATATTCGAGCCTCCAATAAATACATAGATTACTGCTAACAAACATAATCAAGTTATGTACAGAACATCATGTTTCTATTATTCTCTGTCACCAGATGTTTTTACTCTGATACGGAATATTTTGGCAGGCAAAAGGATAATCAACACGTTGACAACCTACTGAGTGTTTCAATTTCTTTCAGAATAAATATTATTCAGCTTGTGGTAACCTGAAAATAATACTATGTTTGATGATTGCCTGTGGAAGGCTTAGTGCTGTAATGACAGTAGGAATGACTTGTCATGTAGAATGCGTGTTTAACCCTCCCCCCACCCCCAAGACTCTCAACTCGGCTGACCTTGTTGGGTAGAAAATATACATACATTCATACTTTAATGATAGTTTTCTATGAACATGATTCTGAAGAATATGGTACAAGATAGGGTAAACAGAACCATTCATTCTGTTCTCCTTTTGTATGCACTCTCTTACCTTCATATTAAATTTATATTCCTTCTCTGTCTACCTCACACCTCTCACAAACCAACTCCCATGTAACTAGCACTGCTGCTGTTATCCCCCTTCCTTCCCTCCCTCCCGTCTCACCATTCGCCTCTCTGCCACCCCCTCCCCTCCTCATCCCTCCCCCTCTCCCGGGAACCGCACATATGGGACCTCGCTCTCTCCTACCTCTCCACCCACTCTCCTTCTCTTTTCCTCCACTTTCGCAACCATCCGTTCCCCAACTCTTTCATGACAATTCTCCGTCTCCCCCCATGTCCTAATGGGTCACAAACTCAGACAAAATAAAATTTTATCTTGGAACGTATGGAGTGTCCATCGCCGCCTGGCTGACCTTTCTCATTATGCTACATCTCGTCACCTGTCATCTGCCTTCAGGAGGCTTCCCCTCACTCTCGTCGCCCCAGACCCCCACCCAGGCTTCGGGGATACCACTGCTATCATACCCATTCTGGCCAAATCCTGGTTACATACGAGTACATTCGTCACTCTGTTCCTCACACCCTTATTACCAAATCGCCTGCCTCTTCTCACTCCTCCCTCTTTCACTTCTTTCACTTCACTGTAAACAATATCTCAGTATATATGTAATGTCTATCTCAGTCTAACTGGGGTGACCCCACCACTTTACCTACTCACTGCTCTTCATGCATCCTCTACCTGGTCGATTTTAATGCCTCTCATCCGTCATTTGGCGGTTCCCGCGCTTCTCCTGCTGGTCATCGTCTCCATGACTTTACCCATAACCATCACCTGCATCCTTTCCCCACTCCTCATCCTACTCATGTTGGGGGAGGCTATCTCGATCTCGTCTTTGGTAGCAACGTGGCACAAGATGCTGTCACTGTTGACATTGTCCCTACTCTTACGTCCGACCACAATGCCATCCTTGCTACATATTCCATTTCCATACTACATTCCCGGCACCACCATGTTAGGAAAAAGATTAATATCCCTATTCCTCTGTAACCCACTTTCAAGGATATGCTAACCACCTGGTTTGCCAGTCATTCATTCACCACATCAATTGAACTTTACACCTCCCTGGTTAACGTGGTTCAGACCCTCCGTGATCATTATGTGCTGCAAGTCAACCATACGAAAACCTCTGCTCACCAGGCCAGGGAGTGTGTACAGGACTGCCATCTACATGAAAGTGAGGAGGAAGTGCAGCGAGCAGCGGCTGTGTACCGTGCTGACCGCACTGCTGGCAACCTCCACTCCTATCTCACTGCAGCCAGGTCCTCCCATGACCTCAAACACAGTGTTCGCCACGAGTATTGGCATGACTTTCTCCAGCCTATTGATGCACACACACACCTCAATCTGGGGCTTGGCAGCTTGTTAATAGTTGTTCAATCACGTGAGTCCCCCTTCACTCCTCTCCACCACAATCCTGTGGAATATGCCAACAACCTAGTTGACAAATGGTCCACCCAATCTCAGCTGACATCCCTGCCTCCCCTCATCAAGGCTCGCCTCTTGGATGCTGGAGGAAACAGGCTAGCACGTATCGCAGAGGCTCACTTCACCCCCTCTCCTCTCGATGATCACCCCATCACCAGTGATGAGTTGCACTTTGCGCTATTGCAAGGCATGACAATTGCCCCAGGTGAAGATGGGATCACCTACGCCACACTCAGACTCATCGCTCAAGCACCTGGCAATCCCCTACTCTCACTCTTCAACCTGATTCTTTCTGAAGGCAATCTCCCTGCAGACTGGACCCGTTGCACCATCATCCCCATCCCTAAGCCTAATTCCTCTGATTTCCATCCCATTTCCCCAACTTCCTGCATCTGCAAAGTCCTCGACAAAATTCTTTTAGCAAGGCTCCGCAATCTTCTTCAGGACCAGTTCTCCGTCCATCCGTTTGGTTTCCTCCTATGCCGAAGCACACAACATTGCCTTGCAGAATGACTCACCCACTTCACATCCTCCTCCTTACAGCCTTCATTGACCTCAGAGCTGCATTCAATGTCGCAAACCGTGGCATCATCCTTGACAAACTTGCCCACCTCGGTGTCTCTGGCCACCTGTTTTGCTGCCTGGAAAGCTACCTGTCCCACCGTCAGTCTCTGGTTCTGTTATGTGGGGCGATTAGTGATTACAGACCGTTCAATCTTGGCACACCTCACGGTGGGGTACTTAGCCCCTTCCTCTTCAATCTTCTTATGAATAGATTCCTCTGTCTTTTAGGTCCCATCCCTGACTCCTCCCTGATCCTAATTTATGCTGATGATATCTGCATCCACTCTCTTTCTCCCGTCACTTTTCAACGTCTCTTAGTTAAGTTCAGCCAGGTTGCTTCTGCTTGTGGGTTGATTATCAACGCTACCAAAACCAAACTGTTTACACGATCCCTCACTCATAGGCTTGCTTGCACAACCATAACCCTCCTCAGCTGTCATCTTAGGTAGTGCAGGATTATACATACCTCAGGATTCCCCCTCTCTTCCCTCTTTAATCTCTCCCAGTATATATTCACTACCGGTATCTGCATGCACCTTCACCACAGACATAAACTCCTTGGCACACACACTTGTGACTTGCATGGGGTTAGCATCCTTGTAGCTTGATCATTTTACCCGTTATATATTCACTCCTTTCTTGTTTATCATGCTATCCCTCTCTTGTCCCCTCAGCACAGCTCTGACCATTTGAAGTGGTACAAAATTGGGTGATGCATCTCATTCTTAGCTGCCCCAGGTCTGTCAGAGTAGTCAACATGCTCCATGAACTCAATCTGTATCCCATCACCGATTGCGTTCAGTTGCTTGGAGTCTGCTCTGCCACACAGTGTCTGACCACATTTCCGTCTCCTGCTTCATACTTTTCCTCCCAATTGGTTGACATTCTCTCAGATTCCACTCACCTAGATCGAATCTGGCATACTCACGTGCCAGGCCTGGCATCCTAACTAAAAAGAATTAACTCGGCACTCAACTGCCCTCTCCAGCTTTCTGGCCGTGATCCCGCCAGTATCCATGCTGATCTTGTCACTCCCATCCCTACTGACCCTTTTCCCCTGCATGGACATGTACGACTCCTGCTGTGCACTACACACCTTCTGCACCTGCCTCTGACTGTTTATCAATCTCTTCACCCCTCTCCATCACTGAAACCCTTAACTCCCTAGCCCGCACCTGCCCTCTCGTCAGTCTGCTCATTGCTCTCGTGAGGTCAGTCCGCTCAGACGTGCTAGTGACCTGTGACAGTGTTGTGCTAGTGTGTTTGAGTAACCTATGATAGTGTTTTGTTAGTGTGTTGTAGTGACCTGGGATTGTGCTGTGCTAGTGATCCGTGAAAGTGTTGTGCTACTGTGTTGCAGTGACCAGTAGTGACCCGTGATAGTGTTGTGCTACCGTGTGTGAATTTGTACTTGATGGTTTCCTCGGCAGAGAGCAGTGTCTCCACTGCAGGTATTGAAAAGAACTACCTTGAATTAAAGGAGGAACTTCTTGAACTGAAGCAGAAGGTACAAATTCTCAGTCAGAAGTCACAAATGAGGGAGTTGTTGGAGGAGAGAAAGAAAAAAGCTGAAGGTTGGACACTTCCTCACAAGGGTGCAACAAAGCTCACTCTTAAGAAGCAAGCGGAATTTAAGACCACAAATGCCTTCTATGCACTACGGGACGAATGTGAAGGGAAGGCAGAGAGAGAAGTAGAGGACAAGGACGGTGAGAGATCTTCCCATACAGGTAAGTATAACCAGAACAAGAAAGGTAAGAAAAATGTTACTGTTGTTGGAGACTCCCAGGTGAGATATCTTAACAGAGCCATGTATACGCCACTCACTAAACATGTGTGTCTTCCAGGGGCCAGGGTGGCTAATGTCCATCCTTCCATCCATCCATTGCCAGATGCCACAATCCCGCACGGGGTGGCCATTTGACTCTTGAGTTATTTGTTTTACAGGGAGGGGCACTAACCCTCCACCAACCCACTTGACACGTAGGGAGCACGTATGGTTTGGTTATATGGTTACCACCCAGCATTGTAAATGGTTTCTTGGCTAACAGGAAACCATTTGGCTTGTCACTTAATGTAAAGCCATCTGTAACGGAAAGAAAAGCATTAAGTAGTGACAGGAAAGATGGGAGAAATAGGAAGAGAGGAGGGTGATAGAGAAAATTTCAAATATAGTGAAGGATAGTGGTGACAAACCCACTCTGTGCCTGTAGGAGGCAATGATATTAGTAGCCGTAAGAGTGAGGTACTGTGGCAGAAGTATAAGTTGATGTTAGAGAAGGTTAGGGAGAGGGGAGGAACCCCTGTAGTGCTCGGTGTTTTGCCCAGAAGGCGAGCTGGGAGGGAGTGGTTGAGCAGGGCGATAGGTTTTAATTGCTGCCTTGAAAGGTATTGCAGAGATAATGCAATACCTTTCATAGACAGGTGGGACCGGTTTTATGGACGAAGTGCCTTGTATAGTTGGGATGGGACTCATCTTAGTAGGCAGGGAGTTACTGTTTTAGCTGGAATGATAGATAGGGAGTTAGAGTGGTTTTTTCGAGGTTGAGGAATAGACGTACAGGAAGTTACAGCAACTACACTCAGAAATCATTATTACCATATTTGGATAGATGATCAAGACTTGCTAAAGTAAGAACAAAAGTTTAACCATTAGTGTAGATACATCAACTCAGGCACCTCAAATTGAGCAGGCGATGATGGAGGACAGAACAATCGATGATAGAAGGGCGATAACTGATAGTACAAAAAAATTTTATATTAGTAAAGAGTTTCCCAGTTAGTAATGAAACAAAAAACAGTAAATCCCACGGTAGAGGCATAACTACTCGTAATAATATGAAACTGTACTACACAAACAGCCGGAGTTTACGTAATAAAATGGATGAACTGAGGGCTTTAATTTCTACAGAAAAAATAGACATTGCCGTTATTAGTGAAACTTGGATGAATACAGACACTCGAGAATTTTTAGCAGAAAATCAGATAAAAGGCTATAATATTTTTGAGTCAAACCATATGGGAAGAAAGGGGGGCGGGGTAGCTATTTACGTAAAGGATTCATTAAACCGTTGCAATAAAGCAAACATTAAAGTAAATAGGGACACAGAAAGTGTCTGGGTTGAAATTAGTAACAATAAGGAGAAATTAGTCTTATGAGCTATTTACAGATCTCCAAAATTAAGTAGAGCAGATAGTAAATACCTTTGGAAGGAAATTAGGAAAACATCACAGTACAGCTTAGTAGTCATTATAGGGACCTTAATCTGCCAAGGATAGATTGGAGAAATCAGACAGGAGATGCAGAGTCAGAGGAATTTCTAGAGGTAGTACAGAATAATTTCCTTTATCAGTATATCAGGGAGCCCACCAGAGGTAATAAATATACTAGATTTGGTTTTAGCTAATAAAGAAAATGTCATTAGTGATATACATGTTGGTGGATGACTTGGTAATAGCGATCATCAAGAAATTAAGTTCAAATTTATTTGGGATGTCTGTTCCACTGAAAATACCTCCACCGTTCCTAATATTCGTCTAGGAGATTTCGATGGATTAAGAGCTTACTTTAGAACGGTATTCCACAGGGAGAATAGCTATTTTAGGGAGTGGCAGGTCAGTGGGGAGCCCCAGGTCATAGGTGAGGGGCAGGAAACAGGTGGGAATGTGCGCCACATGTGTAGGAAAGGTGAGGTCATGGGTAGGAGTGTAGCACAGGTGATGGGGAGTAACTCAGGTACAGTATCAAGCAGACGTTTGACAAATGAGAAATATAACGAGTTAGTAAATACAATACACGGAGGCCAAGATAGATATATCCCTTGGAAACCGTTTAGAACGAATAATTCAGAGTCAAGATGGTTAAACAACAAATTAAAATCTCTCATAGGCCAAAGGAAAGGAATATATAGAAAAATAAAACGTGGAGAGGAACACTTATGTAACTGGTACTCGATTTTAAATAGAGAGGTAAAGAGAAAGATATGAAAAGCAAAGAGAAGTTATGAAATTAAGGTTGCTAGTGAATCGAAAGAAAACCCCAAGGGTTTTTATCAAATGTACCGTACGAAAAATAAAGATAGGATAGGACCACTCCGAACAGAATCAGGTGACATTACCAGTGAAGATAAAGAAATGTGCTTCATCCAAAATAATTATTTCATTTCAGTATTCACCAAGGAAAATCTAGACCTGGTCCCTCAAGCAGCAAATATTTACGATAAAAATACGGAAAATATTCTTAGTAAAATAACCAATAGTAAGGAGGACGTATTGAAAGAAATTAATAATTTAAAACCTCAAAAATCGCCAGGTCCGGACGATATATAGGCAAAGATTATAAAAAGAAACCAAAGAAGAATTATGTCAGCCACTTTTAACGTTATTTAATGACTAATTTCAGGAGAAGTTCCAGAGGCGTGGAAGACCGCAAACGTAGTGCCTATATTTAAAAAGGGTGATAAATCAGCTGCGTCGAATTATCGTCCGATAAGTCTAACGTCAATAGTAGGAAAAAAATTAGAGTCAATTTTGGCAAATAAAATTAGAGAACACTTAGAAAGATTTAATCTTATAAACGAAAGTCTGCACGGATTCAGGCAAGGACAATCCTGCCTCACAAACTTGTCACTCTACTCGGAGGTCTGTGAGGCAGTAGATAGTGATACAGCTTACAATGTTACTTATCTGGACTTTAGTAAAGCTCTTAATAGAGTCCCACAAGAAAGGTTAGTTAGAAAGGTTCGAGCACACGGTATAGAGGGCGATATCTTAAAATGGATAAAATCCTGTCTGAAATGACGAAAGCAGAGAGTATTAACAAATGGAACTAAGTCGGACTGGGGATTAGTAACTAGCGGTGTACCACAGGGTTCAGTACTTGGTCCCTTATTATTTATTATTATATATTAATGATCTAGACTTAGGAGTCATTAGCAGCATCAGCAAATTTGCCGACGATACAAAAATAGGGCGTATCATTAACTCGACTAACGATTGCCATAACTTGCAAAAAGACCTCGATACATTGTCCAAATGGCCTATAATTTGGCAAATGGAATTTAAAGTTGAAAAATGTAAAGTACTTAACGTAGGCAAGACCATTGGAGACACTAAATACAGCTTAGATAACAAAGAAATTAGCAAATCAGAATGCGAGAGGGATCTAGGAGTTATGGTTAGTAACGACCTTAAACCAAGGCAACAGTGTATTAATGCGAGAAATAAAGCAAAAAGGGTCTCAGGATTTATTTCGAGAAGTGTGAGCAATAGGTCATCAAAAATAACACTGCAACTTTATCTAGCATTAGTAAGGCCACATTTAGACTATGCAGTACAATTTTGGTGTCCTTACTATAGAATGGATATTAATTCTTTAGAGAATGTACAGAGAAGAATGACAAAAATGATACATGACGTTCGGAACCTGTCATATGAAGACAGACTGAAAAGACCAAATCTGCATCACTAGAAAGGCGTAGAGTAAGGGGAGCTTAAATGAGGTGTTTAAGTGGATGAAGGGTATAAATAAGGGAGATATTAGCAAGGTACTTAAAGTGAGCATACATGATGGAACTAGAAGTAATGGTTTCAAACTAGAAAAATTCTGTTTCAATAAGGAAATAGGTGAAATTGGTTTGGTAATAGAGTAGTAGACGGATGGAATAAGCTACCTAGTAAAGTAGTTGCTGCCTCTTCCACTGAAAGTTTCAAGCATAGGCTAGATAAGCATATGACAAATAAGGGGTGGATATAGAAAAATAAAAATCTTATAACCAATACTGATTCATACTTTTTCCTTTTCAAGTTACACTATGATAGTCTCTATTCTCCTTTCACACTCTCCTATATAATGTCCACGCCAGTTTTTCTATACTGCGTGGTATTCATTCTGACTTTTTCCTGCCGGCTTCGGCTGGAGGGTGTGGCGGGCGGGGGAGAGCCTTCTTCTTTGCTATCCTTATCTCATTCTAATAGTTCAGTTACTCTTCTAGGAGCTGCCTAGCATGGGCCAACCGGCCTACTGCAATTATCCTCTCTTCTTATGTTCTTATTCACGTTTACACTGACAGTTCTGTCCTCGCTAACGGCCGGGCGGGAGCTGCTTGCGTTGTCATTTTTAACTCAGCTTATCCCGTCTTCACCTCCCACCGCCTTCCCAACTGGGCCAGCAATACCCAGTGTGAGCTATCTGCTATATGCTCTTCCCTTGACTTCCTTCTCTCTCATAACCAGGGATATTATGATTTAAAGTAAATGATTTAAATCATGTGATTTAAATATATTTTAATCAGAGTGAAAAAAATCATGATTTAAGTCAAAATAGATTTTTTTGATAAAAAAAAAAAATTGAGTAAAAATGAAGAAGAGTGATGGATGTGTATTGTACAGATTCATCAAGTCTGCTTGGCTTGTTCTCTTCCTGTACTTATCTTGATCAAGTCAAGCACCGACTGCCATTTGTTACAAAGGAAATATTAAAGAACAAAGGAAAGAAGGTTCATTGATTATAACAATAAATGTGATTATACCCAGTGTTAACGTATGCACTAAACTCTTCTTTGAATACACAATAATATGATTCAGCCTAATGATTATGATCCAAATCTGACAAAATATAAAAGACAAGTTGGCAACTTTCTTCAGTATCTGACAGCGTGGGTAACCTCCCCCAAACGAAAAAGTGCTAGCCTGTGGTGCACTGCCTTACTCCCACTTCCCATTCACATTATTATTTTCAATTTTGTAAGTCTGTTTATTTGAACAGTGATATATAATCATGCCTAATGGACGCATTGCAGCAAGTGGGGGAGGAAAAAAGACCCATTATGGTACTCTTTTGACAATTCCCAGTAGCACAAACAGGGTTGGAAAAAATCACAGATTAAAAAAAAAAAAAAATTAAATAATGAAATATGATTTGAATAAGAAAAAAAATTCTTGATTTAAAAAAATCAGATTTTTTCCAACCCTGCTTATCACCTACCAGGTCTCATCATCAGCAATTCCCAAGCTGCCCTTGCCTTACTTCGCAACCTCCCCCGGCGTCCCTCCCCTCTCTTCTCCTCCCTCTACTCCTAACACCATCAGGCTCATGCTCTTGGTCTCCGGGTTTCTTTTATTTGGATCCCAGCCTATGTTGGTCACATCTGCCATGACCAGGCAGATCGTCTGGCCCGAGCTGCCTGTAACCTCACCCTAACTACCATCTGCCTCTGTGTGTCCACCATAATTGTCCGCAGAATCCTTCCTGAGGAGTCCAGGGAGGACCTAGCCCTGCGTACCGATGCTGAACGTCCCATTAGTGTCACCAACTAGCACTATGACACCTACTGTGGCGTGAGACACACTTATGGCAAGCACCCTTCCCTCATGCGCAGCTGTGACGTGGCCGTTGCCTGCATTCGCCTGAGGTATTGCTCCCCAGGGGAAATCACCAAACGACCAACCGCCAACAGGTCATGTAAACTATGTCACAGTGCCATGGATGAAGCATTATCCCATCACATCGTTCACTGCCCAGTTATTGCCCCCTTTAGACACCCCCGCTGAGGGGGGATCACACTGACATGGTGGCGGGGCTTGAAATAAGGCTGGCAGTGCCTACCGTTGTAGAGTTTTTTTTTTTTTATGTGTCTGACTCTAAGCATAGGCTTCACAGCCTGCTCCCAAGGCCCAGTAGTCCTCCTACATTCCATACACCTCAATATTCCACCACTTCGGTGCTAACACCCACCGTCCATATTGAATACATGCTAGTGCAGTCTCAAACAGGATTGGTGTATTTGTATTAGCGGAGGTATTTTTGTGACATGTCGGTGGATCTTCTGATAGATCAGTAAAGTCTGATTTAACCCGCCCCATCCCGACCACTTTTCCACCACTGACTCCCGCCAATCCCGACCATTTTTGGATTTTTTTTTTTTTTTTGGCTCAAACCTCCGCTTTTGGTGAGAAACATCGAATATTCATAGAGAAAGTGCTCACCTGAAGTTTAAAATACTCAATACAGGTAGGAGTACCTCCTTACCTTACTGGGTTTTCTAACAGGCTGGCACCAAAGAAAACGAGTTCTATGGGAGGATAACTATTTCACACCACTCGTAAACGGTATTTATTTATTTACTTGGTACTAATTTATATGTAGTACAAGAGTATATTGGTTTTCAAGCAGTAATATAGGCATTATAAGCATTGTTTCACTCACTAACTCATCACCATACCTGACCTTTTTTTGCCACATTACCTGATCATCATTTCTGACTGTTTCTTCCTCTAAAACTATGTAAAGTTTGTCCTCCACATTGTCACTGATTGGGGAATCACTCTGGCCATGAATTTCGTACCGTGGCATGACATGGCTTTACTGGCCAGGTCACTGATAACAGGTGAATTGCTGAGATAATGGCGTGAAGGGGAGGGGAGGAGGTCATGCTGGGTAAGGCATTGTTCCTGCCTAGCACCTTGTAGAGGAAGGTGTCACATGTATACGTACCCAAAATCACTAACGAAAATTGAAAATTGTGCAAATTGGGACCTTGCAATTGATTCGCGTTTATGTACATCGACGGGATCGGCAGTGACAAAACGTGTGGACGTTAAAAAACGTCGATGGGACGCCACGGGTTAATGAAATTCAAATCCTTAAACTGTCTCTGCCCCAGTGGGGATTTGAACCTGGGTCCAGCAGGACTGCAGGCCACCTCTCTACCGACTGAGCTACCGCCTTCCCCAGCATCTGTTGGCCTTGTGGACCAAGCACCCCCTGCATCACTGGCGGAGGTTGCCTGCTGGTGATGGTAGTCCCTGCCCATTTGCCATCTAGGGTGGAACTGTTGCCTCCCCACATGTTTGCCGTGTGTGGCGTCCTGTAATGCTGGGAGATGGGAGTCCTGGGGGTTGAGCGATGCTGCATGATGCACCCTGCAGCTAGCATTACACCTCTTTGGTCCTTTATTCTGGCTAGACGGGCAGCCTGGTTGGGCCTAACCAGGTCAATTGGCAGGTCATGAGTTAGCTAGGGTCAAGTGGGCACTGGGGGGCCTGGTGACTCCTGTTGTCCTGGAGTCACCCTTGCCCAGGTCCTCTAGTGGTTACCTGCATATACTTTCCCGCTACCACTGGGGTCGTCGTGGTGTTGTCCTTGGCTTATGACCTACCCTTGTTGGGCTTCATGGTGGGTGGAGGGGTGGGGGAATGAAGTTTTTTTTTTTTTTTTCTATTATTGCTGGAACTCCCCACAATTTTGGTACTTGTATGGCAGGTGGCTGGGCCCACGAGTCCCCAAAAACCGGCCTCGTCTCTGGTCCTACCGACCCTGTACCACATAAGACAAACAAGGGTAAGGAGCGATTTCGAGGGAGCGACACACAGCCCTCCAGGAAAGCTCACTCACACTTCACTGCGGGCATGGGGCGATTACAGGGTTATTATAATCGATTACGATTACGATTACTTTGCAAACTTCAGATTACGATTACGATTATGATTACAGTGAAAGTAAGAGTAACCAATTACGACTACGATTACATAAGAAGTCATGATTACAATCATGATTACATGTACTGTTATGCACTATATAATTATGAGCACGTTTCTTTTATACTTGACATTGATTAAGTAAATAGCTGAAGTTAGTTTTTAAAAGCAAAAACATCGTCCAGTAACATAAAACTGATATTTACTGGGGATACATATCTTATATGCAAATCACTTTAATAAGAATTGCCTGCGTAAGGAAGAACATAGGGTTAGGCTCTGTAGAACTTATGGCGACTGTTACTCGGGATAAAAATATACTGTGCAGTGCTATGTCCAGTAAACTGTTCCTTTATTTTTTTGCCAATTTGCAATACAAATGTGTTTTAATAATTCAAGCACGGAGACTTTTCTTCACTTTGTCCTTGACTCTTTTATTCTATTAACTTTTCTACCAACTGAGATCATCCCAGGTGATATTATTCTAGCTTAGGTAGGATATTATATGGAAGCCTCTAAGTGATAACCTACAATTCACTTTTGTTTTCATATTACTTATGGTGTATGTTTGACTGACGCTGAACTACAGTGTTTTATTCTTGACGAGTATTTGTGGAAGAATAACTTATCTGGGGCCTTGTAATCATTAAGGTAACCGTGATTACGATTACAATATGAGAGTAATCGATTACCATTGTGATTACTTTGAAAAAAATGCCCAAGTAATCGATTACGATTACGATTACACAAAAGTCTGTAATCGATTACAATCGATTACGATTATAGATTACGATTACCCCATGTCTGCTTCACTGAGATGATCCCTCACTTCTTTGTGCCTGAACAATACATGAAATTCCTAGTACTGAAGTTGACTGATGGTTTCTCCTTCAGGGACCAGAATGCGTTTAAGGTTCACCATAGTTGGTCAAGGCTTGTGGGTCATCCCCAAAGGTTGTTCCGCAGGCAGGTGGGTCACTCCTTATAGAGGCCAGGGAGGCTGACCAAAGTGCCTGCATCCATGCCATCAAATATTTAGCCTCCTTTGATGTCACAGTCGCCATTCATTCCACCCTGAACCAGATTCGGGGTGTTGTCTTCTCTAAGGAATTCCTTAGATACTCGGAGGAGGACCTCCTGGACGGGCTGAAAGACCAGGGAGTAGTGAAGGTGGAAAGGATAAAGAAAAAGGTAAATGGGATATTGACCAGCACATCATCACTGATTGTCACCTTTGATTGGTTGACATTGCCTGATGTCTTAGATGCAGCTTACTACTGCCTTCGCATAAAGGCATGTGTGCCAAGACTTAGGTAGTGCTTCCATTGCCAGAGATTTGTGCATGTCAGCAGGTCTTGTTGTAGGAACATGCAAGGTTTCCCACAGGTGTGTGTTAATTGTGGTGGTAAATCACATGATGAGATGGACTGCCCTAATCCCCCCTCGTGTATCAACTGCCATGGTGCTCACCCAGCTTCATCAACACAGTGTGAATTTGGTGTTGTCCTGGCATTACTTCAGTATACACAGCGGAACTGACTGCAATTTTATATGCTTTTAAAATCATTTTTACTCTCCCCCAATCCGTTTTTGTGATTTTTAGTGACTCGTGTAGTGCTTTGTCTGCACTGGAGTCTTTTAATGCATCCCATCCATTTGTTTTTATCAATTTTAGAGTAGCTTTTTCTTCTTGGCTGTCGTGGGCGCTGTGTAGACTTCTGTTGGGTTCCTGCACATGTTGGTGTGGTGGGCAATGAGAGGGCAGATACTTTAGCTAAAGCTGCGTCTTCTCAACAGCCCCCAACCAACTACCCACTTCCTGTTTCTGATATAACACCTTACTTGTGGTACGCAATTCTTACATGTTGGCAGACACTGGGATTTTGTTTCTCACAATAAACTAAAAGAAATCTTTCAGAATGTGGTTGTGCCAAGGATTCTTCCTTCTATGTCTCAGCGATTGGAGGTGGCTCTTGTTAGGCTTCATATTGGGCATTCTCGCCTTACGCATGGGTTCCCCATGTGTGGTGCGACTCAACCATACTGTAATGACTGCCTTGTTTCTCTTACTGTCCGCCATTTGCTTGTCAAGCATCCAAGTCTGGGGAACCTGCGTCAGAGATTCCTCCATAGGCATAAGGGGGCAGATGGTGCCTACTGTTTATCCTCAATGCTCAGTGAAGCCTCTAGCGATTTTACTGATTTTTTTAGTTTTCTTCAGAAGGTGGGCCTCCTTCCATTTTTATAAGTAATCGATATTTTATAAACTGCTCTTTTATTATTTTCAGTGTTTTATTCCTACTAACAGATATTAACTTTATTCTGAATATGCACCTTTCATTTTGCTGTGTATTTTACTTTGTCGTCTGGCGGCATATGACCCTGGCAGTTGTGCCGCCGTATTTTAATTATTTTCAATCAATCAGTCAATCAATCAACAGAGTGTGATCAGTACAAGTTTGAGAATGAAGTCACGTCAGTTCGAACCCATGAGAAGATTTCTTTTGCATAGGCAAAGGAAATGGTCAGAGGGATGTTTATCTGCCCTTGGGTCACCTTTGCTTCGGCTCTCTCACGTCTTAAGGAGGCCCCACGGTACAACAAGACTACATGTCATGCTGCCCCACCTGCTTCTCGGGTTAATCAGTCATCACAGACGTCCCAGTTGGGGGATGCTACTGTGATGGCAACATACGGAAGGGGCCTCATTCCAGTGCCCACTCCTTCAACTCGTGATATGGAGAATGCTGTCCCCATGGTTAGTACTGTTTGTGAGAATGATGTGTGCCCGACCACTACTCTGTTTCCGCCCTCACTGCGGTGGCTGACGGCTTGCATACGTCTGTGGTGGATAGATGTCCACATTGACCGGACTCCTTCTCCTGTCTTACCCAGTATGACCGAGCCTCCATCTCTACCTGGTAAACGTCACCGTTGTTCGTCAGAGTCCACTGAGCACAAAGACCAGCCACCTAAGGTCTCTGTTGTTGACTCTTCTGTTGATACCTTTCCTGTGGAATCTCTGCCCAGCAGGTTGAGGGATCTAGCCAGGTGACATTTGAACCTGATGGTTCACTGCTGGTCCCAGCCCCACCCGGGGATGTTGCTGGGCAGTTTATTGGTGCTTCAGATCGGAAGCATATGATGGCCTCCTCAAATGATTCGAGTATGTGGACTCTACTTCCACTTCTTGGGCTTCTGGTCGGGGCACTGGCTGTCCTACATCTCCAAAGGCAGCCCCCAGGCTGCCTTCAAACAAACTGGTATGCCCACTCCAAGAAGGAGGCTTGTAAAACTTACTTTCTAGTCCTCACATTTGCCTTCGGGTGTTAGACAGAGGGTGTGGGTTTCTGGTGCTGGGCAGGCTCCTCCAAAGAGCTCTCATAAGCATTAATACAAACCTACTCGCTTGTCAGGTCCCCGCTGCGGGGGGTCACCTTGATGTGGTGGTGGGGCTTGAAGTGTGGTTGGCAGTGCCACCTACTTTGGGGGCGTGCCTACCTTAGTAGGGTTCGGCACTTATCAGCCACATGACCCAAGCACCCCCTACATCACTGGTGGAGGAGGCCTGCTGGTGATGTTAGTCCCTGCCCATTTGCCATCTAGGGTGGGACTTTTGCCTTTCCATGTGTTTGCCGTGCATGGCCTCCCGTACTGCTGGGAGACGGGAGTCCTGGGGTTTGAGTGATGCTGCACGATGCACCCTGCAGCTAGCAATACACCTCTTTGGTCCCTTGTTCTGGCTAGATGGGTGGCCTGGTTGGGTCCGACCAGGTCAGTCAGCTGTTCATGTGTTGGCTAGGGTCAAGTGGGCACTGGGGGGCCTGGTGGCTCCCGTCATCCTGGAGTCACCCTTGCCCAGGTCCCTCAGTGGTTACCTGCATATACTCTCCCGCTACCTCTGGGGTCACCAGTGGTGTTGTCCCTGGCATGCAACACCCCATTGTTGGGCTCCGTGGGGGGTGGAGGAGTGGGGGAATGAAGTTTGTTTTTTGCATTAATGGCATCTTTTGATAAAAATGTTGTTGACGATGTGGCACCTATCCCTGGACACTCTAATGGATCCTGCTCCCTCATTCCCACTCTGGAGCCTTTCCAGGCCCTTAGGGACTTTCCTCTGCTGCCGCAGCTTTTAACTGGGACAAGGGGAAGTCACGTCTCAAGTCGGGCTGGTTCGGCTCCGGGGACTGGCCCAGTAAGCACAGTGCAAGTCAGCTTTTCAAAGCATCCAGTGCTGAAACCCTCTGCAGGTGGCTCAGTGTTAGATACTGATATTTTCGACTTGCACCGTCCCATTGTTTCTACCTGTGGCCGAGAACCTGTGGTCTTATTCCAAGGGGATGGTAGCCTCCTTATTGAGGTGTCCTCCCCAGAAGAGAGCTCCCGTCTTCAATCACTGACCTCTGTATCTGGTATCAACATGACTTGTGTACCCCACACCACCTACCCGAGATGTCCCATCGACGTATGACTATGTGGCAACATTTTGTAATTGCCAGTCCCGTCGATGTACTAGTATGTCGTGCAATTGCAAGGTGCATATTTTGCACAATTTTCAAAATTCGCGCTTGATTTTTGGTACGTAAGGTCGCTCGACCTTCCCCTACCTGCCACCAGGCAGGGATACTCGGCGACCTCGTGCGACCCACACTCACCCTCGGCTCGGTCACTCACCTGTTAGTAGTGGCCCTGGTCAGACATGGCACATAGAGGTCTCTCGGAGGAGGAAATCCAAGCCACCCTAGACGCCTTCACAGGCGACAGTGATTCCCCACTGGATGATGAGGTTGTGGACAAAGATTATGTCCAACCAGAGGAGGTTGAAAGCAGCAGCAGTGATGAGGAGGTCCCGTCCCCCACAAAGCAGCGCTACGTGACTTACTGTCCTGCTAGAGAGGGCCAGCCTGCACAAAAACAACGTGCAACATCCTCTCGGCAGCCCCTACATGATGTGGAGTCCGATTTCGAGGATGAGGACGAGGACGGAGCTGTGGGAAGTGCTACCATGTGGTATGGCCGAGAGATTATCACCCATCGTGGCCCCGAGCGCACACCATGTAGTACAAGCAGGTATGGGCCTAGTCTTTTGCATGGGGAGGGCGAAAGTGGCGTGGAGGGAGTGGGGAGTGAAAGGGAAGGTGCAGGGGCGAGTATAGAAAGTGAAAGTGGAGGGAGTGAGTCATCACTCTCCCGTGGTGGTGTGAGGCGGCGGGGAGTATCACGTGGGCGAGTGAGGGTGTGTGATGAATCACTTAGGGTTGTGATGGAGGGGGAAGGTGGGGAGGAACCACTCCCCAGCACATCTTATGTTCCTCAATATTCCCAGACACGTGGGTGAGTGAGGGTGCGTTATGAATCATGTGGTGTTGTGATGGAGGGGGAAGGTGGGGAGGAACCACTCCCCAGCACATCTTATGCTCCTCAATATTCCCAGACTTCATCCCCACAGCCCCCTAATGTTCCACAAGGCCGTAAGGGTAAGGGAAAGGGAAAGGGTAAAGGCCGAGGGAAGAGGAGATTGATTGATTGATTGATTGATTGTAGCAGAAACTGGTGGCACAACTGCCAGGGTCATGTGCCGCCGAACAACAAGCTAATACACGCGGCAAATAAATAGTGCATAATCGAAATAAAGTTACTAACTTTTACTAGAAATAAAACACTGAAAATAATAAAAGAATAGTTAAAAGAAAAAACAAGTACTTATAAAAGTGGAAGGAGGCCCGCCTCCTGAAGAAAACCAAAACCATCAGTAAAATCGATATGGGCTCCACCAAGCTTCGAGGAGAGACAGTAGGCACCATCTACCCCTCAATGCCTATGAAGGAATCTCTGACGCAGGTCCCCCAAACTTGGACACTCGACCAGCAAGTGACGGACAGTAAGGGGAACAAAGCAATCATCACAGTATGGTTGAGTCTCACCACTTATCAGGAACCCATGTGTAAGCCGAGAGTGTCCAATGCGAAGCCTAGCAAGAGCTACCTCCAATCGCCGTGGCATGGAAAGGAGAACCCTTGGCACAACCACTCTCTGAACGACCTCTTTCAATTTATTATGAGCAACACCATCCCAGCGTTTATGCCAACACACAGGAATTCTGTCCCACAAGTAAGGTGTTAGATCAGATGCAGGAAGCGGATATTCTGTTGGGGGCTGTCGAGTAGCCGCAGCCTTGGCCAATGCATCCGCTGTCTCATTGCCCACCACACCAACATGTGAGGGAACACAGCAAAAATCCACTCTCTTCCCCCAACGAAGAATGAGGAACAACCACTCCAAAATATCTAAAACTAAGGGATGGGAAGAGTTAAAAGAGTCCAGGGCCAAAAGTGCCCCTTGAGAGTCGCTAAAAATAGTAAAATAATTGTCAGGGTGAACAAACACCATCTTCAAGGCTAAAATGATGGCTGACAACTGCAGTAAAAACTGAGGCAACCAAAGGACGCCTACCTCCATTATTTAAAATTGGGAAATACCACTCCAAAACCGACACCTGATGCGGATTTAGAGCCATAAGTATACACAGGCACAAAACCACCATGACTAGAAGCATGTTCTAAAATAACCTTAAAAGATACTGAGGAATGACAAAATACTTTGAGCCAGCAAAAGGCCTGCAGAAAGTTACCTTGGGTAATATCCAAGGCACAACCCTTGGGATCCAAACAGGACTGACAAGTACTGCTGACAAACCAAACCCCTCCATTATATCCTGAACCCTTTAGCCAAATGGATGAGGCATGCAAGGGTGTCTACTATAACACAAAAGACAAGACTGTTTCATCACACCCTCACAGACAAGTGAGTCTGGAAGGCGACGAATCTGGAGCCAGCACCTTACTGCAACAGACTGACGCAGTAGATCTAAGGGAGGCACACCAGCTTTCACCAATAAGCTGGGAATTGGAGAGGACCGAAAAGCCCCTGTTGCAAGGCGAAGACCAGTATGATAGACAGCATCTAGAGTTTTTAGTCTTGATTCTGTGGCAGAGGAGTATACCTCACAGCCATATGACAGCTTAGAGGTTACAAATACCTGAAACAAATGCAAGAGAGTCCTCCGATCAGCACCCCAAGAGGTATGGGACAGAACCCTCAATAGACTGAGAGCCTTCATACATGAGGTTATAAGATTTGCCAAGTGTGAGACCCATGTCAAACGACAATCAAACATCAGGCCCAAGAATTTCATCTCTGTCACACAATGGAGTCTCATACCACAAAGCTGGAGATCAGGGTCCGGGTGTACCCCTCTCATCCTACAGAAGTGCATAGCCACAGTCTTTGAAGGAGAAAAACAAAAACCCTTGGAAGTGGCCCAGGCAGAAATCTTGTCCTAGGCAAGTTGCATACGCCGCTCAATAGCAGACATGCGGGAGCCAGAAAACCATATAGATAAGTCATCCACATAAAGGGATGAGGATACCCCAGCAGGCACAGTGTCAATGATACCATTGATGGCCACTGCAAACAGGGAAACACTTAAAACACTCCCCTGTGGGACACCTTCCTCCTGGCACAGTGGCGCAGAGAAGGTAGAACCCACACGGACCCGAAATACACGATCAGTCAAGAAGTCTCCAAGCAACACAGGCAGGCGACCATGTAAACCAAAGGCATCAAGTTGCTGGAGGATGCCGTGGTGCCAGGCAGTGTCATAAGCTTTCTCAAGGTCCCCTCCATGGGCAGCCACATTGTCGTGGTGGGGGGGCTTGCGTGCCCCTGTGATCCCACAAGCCTGCCCGTGGATGTAACAACATCTGGCAGGGTCTCCCATGTGGGTAGGGTTGTGGGTGAGGGGTCTGACTAAGTGCTGCCCGAAACGTAGGTTACCCATATGGGTCATCGGTACCGCCCTCCATAGGGATCGCCTCGGTGCTGTCCTTGGTTGGTTGGGTGTCTGGGCTGGGGGGTGTTGGGGAAGGGGGTCTTAGCACTGGTGGGAGCAAACTTTTGTAGCACGGGGTGTCCTTTTGGGGGCACCCTCTGGGGACGAGGTACCCCGCTCCCATCAGACCAAGCTCGGTCCCCTCACTCCCTGGTAGGCGGTTTCCCTTGGCTCCTTGTACCATTTTATCTCACTAATATATATATGGATAAATCAGAAACTTCTTTAACCACTCGTGTGGTCGGTGACCAGCCACACGAGTTGGCATCACCTGGTCACTCTCTGGCCAATGACCCTGTACCCTGCCAAAACTGAGAATGAAGATGCCCTTCCTATCGAGATGTTACCTGGTGTTTTTGTGAATCACTTTTACACAAAATATATAGTTCTTAAAATGGATAATGGTACTTCCTTGCGGAACCTGAATTGTTTTCAGATTCACAGTGGTCTAGTTACAGCATGTGGATTTACCTCCAAGGTCTCTTTGCAGGGCAATGGTTCTCTATTGCTAGAAGCTAGGAATGAAGAGGAGAGTTCACGCATCCAGTCTCTAGCTGTGGTTCCCGGTTATCCTGTATCTGCCTCTCGTCACTTGGTCCTAAATCAGTCCCGAGGGGTTGTGTATTCTCGTGACTTGATCTCATATTCTGATTCTTCCCTCTTAGCGGGACTGGCTCCTCAGGGTGTTGTAAGAGTACGGAGAATTATGAAGAGTGTTGATGGGGTTTTAACCCCCACGCCCTCTATTATCTTGACATTTGACCATCTTACCTTGCCGGAGGTTATCACTGCTGCATGGTGGAAGCTAAAGGTTAAACCTTATGTTCCCCAACCTAGAAGATGCTATTATTGTCAAAGATTTGGTCATGTCCACCATTCTTGCATGCGGGAAGCGTCAGGCCTTCCTGAGGTCTGTGGAAATTGTGGTGGAATTTCTCATGGTATGGATGATTGTTCTCAACCCTCTAAATGTTTGAACTGTGGAGGAGCACATGCAGCCTCCTCAGGGGATTGCAAAGTATACAAGTATGAATATGAGATTATTTCCTTCTGAACTAAGGAGAAAATTTCCTTTTCCAAGGCAAAAGCCAGGGTTAGGGAGCGGTTCATTCGCCCTGGGGTTACCTTTGCTGCTGTGTTGTCTCGCCCTAAGGCTACTCGGCTGGTGCCCCTGCCATCACACAATGCCCCATCAAATTCTCAGGGTTCTACTTCCCGGCCTTCTCGGCTGTAGGGTTCCACCGAGGGAGTGCAGCCTGGAAGTAGCTGTGCTTCTTCCGGGGAGGTGCTCCCTGTCTCTGGGGGTGTCCCCTCCGTGGTGGTACTTCCAGCATCTGGGAGTGCCTCCCCCAACCCAGTTCCTCCAGTTCCTCCTGTGACAAACACATGTGTCGATGCTACACCTTGCTTTGACACATCCAAAACTCCCGATGTCCTTCCTGTGCAAGGTAAGCATCGCCGTGGCTCCTCGGAGTGCTCAGAGAGTGAAGCGCTGCTACCAAAGATCTCTGCAGCGGAGCCCACTACTCCTCCTCCTCGGGATACTCAGTGGTCAGGGCAAGTGCAGGCTGGGGATGGCGTCTCGCTGATGACCCAGCCACCGCCAGATAATGGTGGTCCTCAGGTAGTTGATGCACCTGCTCAGCTGCATCAGGCCTTGCCCTCTCAGGATTCCAGTACTGTGGGACGCGCTACTGATTGTGCTCCTTCTCGTGGTGGCACTGCCTGCTCTATTCCAGCTAGGATAGTTTGCAGTCCACCTGCCAAACCATCTCTTGCCCCGCCAAAGAAGAAAACCATCGTCCAGCCCTCTTCTTCGTCCTCCAGGTTATCTTCAGCTGGGCGGCACACTGTACACCATAACGGTGCCAGGCAGTCCCTTTCTAAGGGCAGCTCTAAGCAGCAATCTAAATCTGGTTGCTTCCCAGGGTAAGGTTGTCTCGCCCCTCAACCTGATTCTTCCTTCCCTGTGAATACTATGGCATTCTCAGCCAGTATATTACAATGGAATTGTCGAGGGCTGCGTGGTAATTGGGAGGTGCTGCGGATCTCCTGGCTTATTCCCCTTTGTGCGTGTGTCTCCAGGAAACTTGTAGGGCTTGCCACTCCTCATGCACCACCTGGGTATGATGCTTTTTACTCAGCTCCAACCCAGGATCCTGTTGGAGGTGGTGCTGTTTTGGTGAGGGCTAATGTCCCTCATCAATAGGTTCACCTCCAGTCTGATCTCCAGTGTGTTGCTGTGTGGTTGTATGCCCTCCACTGGTATACTGTCTGTTGCATTTATTTACCACCCAGCGCAGTAGTTAGTAAAGCAGACCTTGAAGACCTCCTCAGACAATTACCTAAGCCCTTTCTCCTCCTGGGGGACTTTAACAGTCACCACCCGTTGTGGGATGACTGTCTAATTAACCAACCTGGGCATTTATTGGCATCCTTATTGGAGGATGAGGATCTCTCCCTGCTGAATACTGGCGAGTTTGCTCATTTTCATGCTCAGACAAATACATTTACCACAATTGACCTCTCTGTCTGTTCTCCTGACTGCCTCCTGGATTTCACCTGGGAGGTTCTGAGGGATCTGCATGGGAATGATCACTTTCCTATCATCCTTACTGCAGCAATATCTAGTCCTTGTTCCCGTCTCCCGAGGTGGAGGTTAGATAAGATGGACTGGTCCCTTTTTTCTTCCTCGACTTCTATTGGTGTTTCCATAGAAGACTTTCCACATACAGATGAAGCTGTTTCGTTCTTTACGTCTATTATCCATTCTGCTGCCCTCCATGCTGTTCCAAGAACCTCTGGCACATATAACTATCGCCCTGTCCCATGGTGGATTGAGGATTGTAGTATTGCTGTACATGCCAAAATGACAGCAGTTTCACATTATCGTTGATACAAAACAGCATTATCTCATCGAATTCAGGAGGGCACATGCTAGGGCACGCCGGGTCCTCAAACAAGCCCGACGAGACTCTTGGATGGCTTATGTGTCTTCCATAAACTCTAAGACACCAGTGTCTCAGGTGTAGAAGAGGGCACAAAAGATTTCAGGAAAATTCCCGCAAGGCAGGTCTCCTGTGCTGCTGTCAAATGGTGAGCCTGTTGGTGACCCTGCGGCTGTGGCCGATATTTTTGCTTCTGCCTTTGCAGTGGTCAGCCGTAGAGATGCTAGCACTCCAGTTTTTGCCAGACACAGGGACGTAGAAGAGGCTGGGGTATTGAACTTCCATTCCGGGAGGGGAGAGTCTTAAAACCTCCCTTTCTCTTGCCATGAACTCCAATCTGCTCTTTCCCTTTGTCATGACACCTCACCAGGGTCAGATGATATTCCCTATGCAATGCTTCGGCATCTGAGTGATGATGCACTGTCTTTTCTCCTCAAACTTTTTAATAGAATCTGGAGAGACTCTTCTCTTCCTACCTCTTGGCGCGAAGCTGTTGTCCTGCCATTCCAGAAGCCAGGGAAGACAGGATCCAGTCCTCTAGAATATCGACCAATTGTCCTTACATCATGCTTGTGTAAACTGTTTGAAAAGATGGTCAATTCACACTTAATGTATTTCCTCGAAAGGAATGACTGTCTCTCTCGATGTCAGTCTGGTTTTCGCAAATATCGTTCGACGACAGATGCACTTGCCACCTAGAAGCTGCAGCATGTGATGCTTTTGCCAGGAAGCAGCATCTGGTGGTTTGGTATTATCAAGCAGCTTCACTCTTTAGGTTTACGTGGTAGGCTGCACCTATTTATATTAGACTTTCTGTGTGACCGTTCATTCAGGGTTCGAATTGGTGACACTCTGCTTCCTTCGTACCCTCAGGAAGAAGGCGTGCCTCAAGGAAGTGTCCTTAGCACGACCCTTTTTGCTATAGCATTAGATGGTATTCTGTCCTCTATTCCAGAGGGGGTGTCTGCCTCACTGTATGTCTATGATTTAGCTATATGTTATGCTGCCTCCCGGTTGCCCGTGGCTGAACGTCACATGCAGCTTACCTTAGACCACGTATCTCATCGGGCCACAATGCATGGTTTCCGTTTCTCCCCAACAAAATCAGTGGCCTTAAGAGGTGTCCACCCCGACCCCAATCTCAAGTTACATGGCCACAGAGTCTGATGTGTGGATGAAACAAGGTTTCTCGGTCTTGTTTTCAACAGACGACTGACATGGGTTCCCCACATCCGTGCATTACGTTTATACTGCCACCGTGCCCCGTCTCTCCTACGGATTCTATCTCACCTGTATTGGGGATCTGATAGAGCCACCCTGCTCTACCTTTACCGTGCCTTGGTACGGAGCAAATTGGACTATGGGTGTGAGGTATACTCTTCTGCTACTGAGGCATGGCTGCAGCCTCTCAGGTCAATCCATCATGCTGGGATCCATCTGTCAACTGGAGCTTTCTGGTCTTCCCCAATTCCTAGTCTATTAGTAGACGCGAATGAACCGCCACTAGATCTCCGTCGCCAGTCCTTACTGGTGCAGTGTTGGCACCGCCTTCACCGTCTACCTTCTTCACCAAGTTGTATAGCTGTCTCCGAGGTCACTCTTTTCCCCTTTTATAACACCCACCCTCGCTATCCACAACCGTTTCGGTACAGAGTGAGGGCTGCCATGGAGGAGTTAGGTGTTCAACCTTTTCCTGTTTGCCCTGTGCGTGTTCCCCGAGTGGCTCCCCGGCTCCTCCCAGAAGTACAGCCATGTGATTACTTCCCTGAGAGGAAGGCCTCTCTTTCCACACAGGTAGCTCTGTCTTATTTTTTAGAACACGCCTCTGCCCACAGTGGCTCAATCCCTGTATATACTGATGGTTCCAAGTCATGCGTTGTGACAGGCTTTGGTGTAGTTTTCCATGATTTTAGCCGTGGTGGGATTCTTCCTCCTTCCTCCTCTGTTTTTACTGCTGAACTTACAGCTAGTTTAGTTGCAGTTGAGTAGATTTTTAGTTTCCTCCCCTGCTTCTTTCACCATTTTTAGTGACTCAGCCAGTGCCTTGCAAGCTTTGTCTTGTGGCTTCTCATCACACCCTCTAATCCTGTCTATCTTGGAGTGGCTCTTCTTATTATTCGTTCGGACAGATTTTCTGTACAGATGTGTTGGGTCCCTACTCATGTTGGGGTCATAGGCAATGAGCATGCTGACTCTGTGGCGAGAGCCGCTGCCTCTCCCCCTTCCTCTCCCCATTACCATGTCCCATCTGAGGATTTATGTACAAGCACTATAGAAGCTGTCCGTCTCTGTTGGCAGAGAAGGTGGGATGCAGTAGGGGTGAACAAACTCCGTAGCATTCATCAGAACCTGGGCGATGGAGGGTATGTGGGACTATCCCAACAGTGGGAAACAGCTTTGGCCCGTCTCCGGATTGGCCACACTAGGCTGACTCATGTTTTTTTAATGGAGAAGGCGCCCCCTCCCTATTGTGATGACTGTCTGGTTCCTTTGACTGTGCAGCAGCATCTTTTGGAATGCCCAAGTCTTGAGGACCTTCGTCAGCAGTACCTTTCCGGGTGCCGAGCCAACAACGGACCTTATCTTCTCTCTTCGGTACTTGGGGAAGAGGCTTGTGCTATGGGAGGAGGCACCTCCTCCTTTGTGTTAAGTTCCAGCCTTCTCCACAAACTGTAAGACTTTACCATATTTTAGTTTCTGTTTTATACTGTTCTCGTTTAGCCTAATCTTTCCACCACGTTTAAGTTTTGGTTGTTTTTTGGATTTTGTCGCTTTGTTTTATGCATCATTTTATTTATTTATTTATTCATTTATTTTTTGACTTCCTTTTAATGTTTGTGTTCGGCGGCATATGACCTCTGCTGTTGCGCCGCCATGTCACATTTTCATTTATTCATTCATTCATTCATTTCTCAAGGTCAAAAAACAGCCACAATGCTTGGAGGCAAAAGCTTCACAGATTGACACCTTGAGCCTGATAGAGTTGTCTGAAGTGCACCGTAATTTACGGAAACCACTCTGCAACGGAGAGAGAAAGCAACCCTTCTCCAGAAAACACATAAGCCTGACATTGACCATCTTTTCGAACAGCTTGCACACACATGATGTTAAAGTGATAGGGCGATAGTTGGAGACTTGGGAATGGTCTTTACCAGGCTTGGGAAAGGGGAGGACAATACCCAACTTCCAACTCCTCGGAATAGAGCCCTCACTCCAAACCCTGTTAAAAAGGTCCAATAAAAACTGAAGTGAATCAGTCGGAAGATGACGCAGCATAGCGTATGGAATATCGTCATGCCCAGGAGCAGTGTCATGACACTCTGAAAGGGCAGCACGGAGCTCACGGAGACTGAAATCTAAATTATACGGCTCTCCGCCACAAGAGCAAAAGTCAAGACCCAGCCTCTCCTGATTCCTACGAAAGGTAGTAAATGGCTGAGAATGATCCTTTGTAGAGACAGCGTAAAACTGATTTGCAAAAGCAGAGGCTACTGCATCTGGTGCAACACCGGAGGGGAGGGGGGCGAGAACTTACCAGAAATCTTGCGCACCTTTTTCCATACCATAGACATTGAAGTTGAAGATGTAATTGTAGAAACATACGACCTCCACGAGTTACGGTGAGCATTCTTCATGACCCATCTATAGTGAGCACGTGCTTTGCGAAACTGTATTTTAGAAAAACAAAATTACGATTGGCAAAATACCGACGGGCAGCTGCTTTGTAAGTTCCCTTTGCTATGGAACAGTCATCATTCCACCATGGCCCAGGTCTCTGGGAAAAAACACCAGAAGTCCATGGGATAGAATGAACCCCTGCTGAGAAAATGGTCTTAATAAATTAACATTCGCCATCATCGATAGTTGAAAAATCAGTAACCCTGTTGGCAAATATACATAGTTCCTCAAAGAGACCCCAATCAGCCCTGTCCAGACACCAGCGTGGCAGATGGGCTGCAAGAACAGAGCGAGTAGGGTGGACCAGTACAGGATAATGGTCACTACTATGTAGATCATCCAAAACCTCCGAAGAAAAATCAAGGGCACAGTCAGAGGAGGGGATGGTAAGGTCAATGACAGAATACGTGCCAGTCTGAACATGAAAATGGGTGGGCCTCCCATCATTTAGGACAACCAAATCTAAATCCCCAACCAAAGAGGCAAGATCACCCCGGGATTATGAAAGTGAGTCACCCCACAAACGATGGCAGCCATTAAGGTCACCAAGGAGTAGGAAAGGGGGTGGAAGTTGGCTGATAAGGGTTTCTAGATCAGCACGCATAACAGGAACGGAAGGTGGAAGGTACAGACAACAGATGGTATAGCACCTCCCAACGTGCATCTGTACTGCTAGAACTTGAAAGTGGGAGTGAATCTCAAAGGAAATATAAGGGACATCAGAACGGCACAAAATTGCACATCCCTCGCTGTGACCACCAGGAGGAGATGCATGGAATGCCTCATATGCCCTAACAGAAGAGAACTGTCTGTCCCCCACCATTGTCTCCTGAAGACAGACGCATAGTGGGTTCAGAGCAGAGAGTAATAACTGCAGTTCCTCCCAACTTGCCATGGCACCTCGACAGTTCCACTGAAGACAGATTGGTACCGATTGAGCCATAGTGATTAGTATTAAATATTATGAACTTAGAAACACCAAAGCTATGTAGCAACCTCGTTGAGAAGGGAGTGAAAGCCCTACATCCTAGGCGTGGAGTTCTGTTTCACCAACCGAGAAGACAATCAAGATTTAGTGTTTCCATGGGTGGAAGTACCCTTCCCCTGAGACACGTCCTGCCCATCGCCAGAAGGAGTACGAAGCACAGAGACCTTCTTGTAAGACCCACGTGCCCCATCTACACACCCATGTGAGGGTTCAGCTGGCACCTCGGGGCCAACCGAACCCCCCCCAACAGAATCAACCAAAGGTTGGCCGCTGGGTGATGGATCAGAGAGAGCAAGCCACTGAGCTCTTTGAGTATCTAAAGACCCAGACCCCACCACACCTGAGCAAGAGGCAGGGACATGAATCCTAGAAGGGCCATCATGAACACCCACAGACTTAGACGCCACCACTGGCTGGGTTGTCGAGTGAAGAGCCCCCTCAGAATCCTCATGCGGTACAGAAGTTTGAACCTTAGAAGGAGGGGAGTCACCCAAAAACTCCTCACTCCTCACTCGTTTGAGGTTGACAGATGCAACCTCCATCTCTGCACCAGAACTTAAAGCATTAGAAACTATAGTGCCACACTGTAAAGAAGAGTGAACAACAGTAGCAGAGCGGGCAGATGGTACAGGAGCAGCAGTCAGTATAGGAGTAGCAGCCGATACAGGAGTATGAGAGATGCTGGTTTTTTTGGATATGTCAGGACAAGGATGCACAGGAAAGGCATCGGCAGTTTTGGATGTATCAAAGCAAGGTGTAGCATCAACACGGGTATTTGTCACAGGAGGAACCGGAGGAACTGGGATGGGGGAAGCACTCCCAGACACTGGAAGAACCACCGCAGAGGGGACACCCCCCAGAGACAGGAGGCACCTCCCTGGAGGAAGCACAGCTGCTTCCAGGCTGCACTCCCTCAGTGGAACCCCCCGGGCGAGAAGGCCGGGAAGTAGAACCCCGAGAATTTGATGGGGCATTGTGTGATGGCAGGGTAGCTTTATGGCGAGACAATACAGCAGCAAAGGTAACCCCAGGGCGAATGAACCACTCCCTTACCCTGGCCTTTGCCTCAGAAAAGGAAATTTTCTCCTTCGTTCGGACAGAAATAATCTCATATTCATACTTGTATACTTTGCAATCCCTTGAGGAGGCTGCATGTGCTCCTCCACAGTTCAAACATTTAGAGGGTTGAGAATAATCATCCATTCCATGAGAAATTCCACCACAATTTCCACAAACCTCAGGAAGGCCAGACGCTTCCCGCCTGCAAGAACGGTGAACATGACCAAACCTTTGACAATAATAGCACCTTCTAGGTCGGGGAACATAAGGTTTAACCTTAAGCTTCCAACATGCAGCGGTGACGACCTCTGGCAAAGTAAGACGATCAAATGTCAAGATAAGAGTGGGCGTGGGGGTTAAAATCCCATCAACTTTCTTCATTATTCTTTGTACTGCTACAACTCTCTGAGGAGCCAGTCCCTCAAAGAGGGAAGAATCAGAATATGAGACCAAGTCATGAGAATATACAACCTCTCGGGACTGATTTAGGACCAAGTGACGAGAGGCAGATACAGGATAACCAGCGACCATAGTTAGGGACTGGATGCGTGAACTCTCCTCTTCATTCCTGGCTTCTAGCAATAGAGAACCATCACCCTGCAAAGAGACCTCGGGGGCAAATCCACATGCCGTAACTAGACCCTTGTGAATCTGAAAACAATTCAGGTTCCAGAAGGAAGTACCATTATCCATTTTGAGGACTATGTATTTTGTGTAAGAGTGATTCACAAAAACACCAGGTAACAGCTACATAGAAAGGGCATCGTGATTCGCACTTTTGGCAGATGGCCTGGAGGGTACAGGGTTGTCGGCCAGAGAGTGACCAGTTGATGCCGACTCATGCGGCTGGCCACCGACCACACGAGTGGTTAATGAAATGTCCAGTGTATCCATATATACAGTGATGAACATAAATTGGCACCAGGAGCCAAGGGAAACCGCCTACCAAGGAGTGAGGGGACCGAGCGCGGTCTGATGGGAGTGGGGTACCTTGTCCCCAGAGGGTGCCCCAAAAAGGACACCCCATGATACGAAAGTTTGCTCCAACCAGTGCAAAGACCCCCTTCCCCAACACCCCACAGCCCAGCCACCCAATCAACCAACCCAGGACAGTACCGAGGCGATCCCTCTGGAGGGCGGCACCGATGACCCATATGGGTAACCTACGTTTCGGGCAGCGCTTAGTTAGACCTCTCACCCACAACCCTACCTGCATGGGAGACCCTGCCAGATGTCGTTACATCCCAGGGCGGGCTTGTGGGATCACAGGGGCACATAAGCCCCCCCACCACGATAAGGTGGCTGCCCACGAGGGGGGGGAAGAAGAGTGCGAGAGGGGAAGCCCTCCACACTCCTCCCCCCCAACCTCCCCCACCAGCATCTCCTCCCCACCCAGACGAAGGTGACAAGGGGGATGAGGGATTTGTGTCTTGGAATTGTGAGGATGGGAGTGATTTTTCTCCTATCATTCACCCCTTCACTGAGCAGGGGTGCACTGGCTGCACTGCTCCAGGAATTCACCCTAATTCCACCAGGCTGGATTTTTTCCATCTTTTTTTCAGTGAGGGTTTTGTAGAGGAAATAGTGGACCAGACCAACCGTTTCGCTAGCAGCCAGTGACGTGAGAGTGAAAGATTGGGCACAAGGAGCGGGCATTCTATCAAATATGATTACCCAGACTCCCTTGCAGAAATGTTTTTATTTTTTGCCCTGGAACTTGTGATGGGTATTGTACGAAAGAACAGAATTCTGGCATACTGGTCAAGGGACCCCATTATGCTGACACCAATATTTGGCAAAGTCATGATCCGTAATCACTTTCAGCAAATTCTAAGTCACCTCCACTTTTACGATGCTGATGATCCTGCTAATGCAAATGACACAGATAAGATGAGGCGAATTAGGTTTGTCTTTGATCACCTGAGGCAAACATTTCGTTCATCATTTTATCCCTATAGAGACCTCGTCATAGACGCGAGTCTCGTGTTGTGGAGAGGCAATATTTCATTTTGGCAGTACATACCCAGCAAAAGGCACCATTTTGGGTTCAAGATCTTTGTTATATGTGACTGTAGGACTGGTTATGTGCAAGACATAGTCTTGTACACAGGTGCACAGACAGACATAACAGAAGATCGGAGTATTGGACTGTCTGGAGCAGTGATAAAGACAATGATAGAAGACTACTTTCATCGTGGTCACGTCCTTTACCTGGACAACTGGTACACTAGCCCTCTTCTTGTTCGTTATCTACACAGGCATGACACGGGAATCTGTGGTACTGTCAAGGTGAACCGGTGTCACATGGTCAAAGTGGGGCGGAAACTTGACAGAAATGAGCTTGTCTTCTTCCAGGCAAACAATATACTAGCAGCAGTGTGGAACCACAATAGAGAAGTCAGCCTCTTGTCCACGGTTCACCACCCCTTGATGCACTGTACAGAGTCTGTGGATTACCAGAGCGAGAACAGGCGCCACATATGGAAACCTGAATGTGCCCTTGATTACATCAACATGCGCCTGGTGGACCAGTCAGACTCCATGATATCCACTGTCGAGTGTGCCAGGACCACGACGAAGTGGTACAAGAAGCTCTTCTTTCACTTACTAGATATAATTGCCCTAAATTGCCACCACCTGCACGCCATGATGACAGGAGTTCAGGAAACCTTTGAAGGGTTTGCGAGGGAGCTCACACGTGAGATTTTTGCCTGGTATGCGGTTGAAAGGCCCCAACACCGCACACGCACTGCCCCTACCGCCCAAACTCCCCTGAGAATATCCGTCCTCCATTTCCCCACTCCTATACCTCCCCAGCCAAATAGACCTGGGCCCCAACGCAGGTGTCATGTGTGTAGCAATTCCCGGGTGAGACCCACCACTCAGAGAAAAGACACCCGCTACCAGTGCGTTGAGTGTGATGTAGTTCTCTGCTGTTTCAGTTAGTATCACACCTTGATGCACTTCTGATATGGTGTGAATGCGATATGACGCTGATACTCAGAAATAAATGTGACAAACAGACGCTCAGTGTAATTATAAGGCCCATAGATCTGTAAATAGTAGTATGGAAGTGGAAACGGGTGTATAATAAGTGGAAAAATCTGTAAGGGCATAAATATTTTCTAAGTGGAAATCTTCCCAGCAAGTGTATGTAGATGCACTTTTCTGACGCTCAGCGGAATAAATAAGGCCCGTAAATATGTAAATATTTGTATGAAAAATGCGAATGGGTGTAATATAAGTTGAAGGTTTTGTAAGGGCTGAAATTTTTTCTAAGTCAAAATATTCCTAGCAAGTGTATATAGATGCGATTTCCTGACGCTCAGTGGAATAAGTAAGGCCCGTAAATATGTAAACAGGAGTATACAAGTGGAAACGGGTGTAATATAAGTGGAAAATTAGTATGTAAGTGTATGAGTATTATCTTAGTCGAAACAATCATTGCGAGGGTATTTTGGTGCGATATTCTGACGCTCAGTTGAAAAAAATAAGGCCTGTAAATATGTATAATGCAATATAGGGTGTAAACGGGTGTAATGTAAGTGAGGAAGTATACTGGGAGTGAAGAAATAAAGTAGAAGTTGAAACACGAGTGGTAGAGATTGTGCTTGCTACGTGAATATGCGCTAGCATTTCGCTAAATATCCTCGTTATGAATGCAAATAATTGAAAACATTTACAGTGGTGGAGGAAAGGTTCAATGAAAAACGAAAACAGTACTATGAAAGTGATAAAACAATATGGTATGTTGAGATACGAGTCATAGCGAGTGCGCTGAGTAAGCAGATGTGCGCTATAGTTATGCTACATGTCATCGTAATGAATGAAAGCAGCTGAAAACATTTACATACAGTACAAAATGGTAAAATGGCATTGAAACAGTAGTATACAAGTAGAAAAAATGATATGTTGACTGAAACAAGAAACTTAGCACATAGCATGTTACCACTTTGACCAAACTCGCTATGCTAGTGCGAAGGTACAGTGCTTATTTTTCATATATATGTCATTGAAATCCATTATATTGTTATTCTTATTGTTTATTAGTTCAAATTCAATAAATGTAGGGGTGTTCTTTGTGGTTTCTCCCAAAATTACCTACCATAGAAAACGTGAGTGCCTCACACGTCAGTGACAGAATACGATACCTGGCAAGGGGGACCTCACCTGTTCCAACCACTTATGGACCACAGTAAGCTCTTGGTGATTTTCATTTGTTTCTCAACAAAAGCGGAAGTTTTAGCCAAAAAAAAAAAAATCCAAAATAGCTCGGGATTAGGGGGTGTCGGAGGTGCAAAATAGCTCGAGACGTGATGGGTTAACCACTGTAAGAGAGTCATTTACTCCCAGGAACCCCTTCGATACCCAGAGACTCAGTTGTTGGAGGAACCAAGGTCTTCGGGTGTTGTCAACGATTACAGAGTGCAGAAGATGATTGAGAGTGTTCTGACACCAACTCCAATGCTTTTCCTGACTTTTGATAGATTAACATTGTCTGATTCTGTGAAACTTGCTTGGTTATCTCTTCCTGTGAAGCCCTACGTTCCATCCCCAAAGAGATGTTTTCACTGTCAGGGCTATGGCCATGTTAGTAGATTTTGTCACTGTTCCCAAGCTGGACTTCCTGATGTCTGTGTCTCCTGTGGCAGACCAAGCCATACCAGTGTTTGTACAGGACCCCTTAAATGTTATCACAGTGGAGGTCCGCATGCTGTCTCCTCTGAAAACTGTCCAAGATACTGCCTGGAAAAGGAGATATTGTCAATTCGTACACGTGAGAGGGTTCCATTCCATGAAGTAAAAACGAGAGCCCAGACTCTCTTCTTTCAGCCAGGGTTACTTATGCTTCTGTCCTTTCTAGAATACCATTGCATCGCCCTGTATCTCAGAGGCAGCATCGACCCATTCCAGTACCCATTCCTTCAACTTGTGATATGCAGAATGCTGTCCCCATGGTTGGTACTGCTGGTGAGAATTATGTTTGCCCAACTGCTACTCTGACTGTTTCCGCCCCACTTTGGTGGCTGACGACTTGTACACTTCTGTGGTGGTGGCAGATGTCCAAGTTGACTGGACTCCTTCTGTCATACCTAGTATGCCCGAGGCTCCATCTATACCTGGCAAATGTCACCGATGTTCATCAGGTTCCTCTGAACAAGAAAACCAGCCACCTAAGGTCTCTGTTGTTGACCCTTCTGTTGACACCTCTCCTGTTCCCTCTGTCCAGCAAGCTGAGGGATCTAGCCAGATGACAGCTGAAGCTGATGGTTCACCTCTGGTCCAGTCCCCACCTGGGGAGGTTGTTGGACAGCTCGTTGGTGCTTCAGATCTGAAGCATAGGATGGCCTCCACAAATGATTCGAGTCCTTTGGACTCTACTTCCACTTCTGGGCCTTGTGATGAGGGTACTGGGCATCCTACATCTCCAAAGTCGGCCCCCAAGCCTCCTTCCAAACAAACATTCCAAGAAGCAGTGTTGTAAAACTAACTTCCTCATCCTCACGTTTGCCTTCGGATGTTAGACAGAGGGTGCGGGTTTCTGGTGCTGGACAGGCTCATCCAAAGGGCTTACATAAGCATCAATCCAAACCCACTTGGGGAGGCATGGTTGTCTCGCCCCTTATCCTGATTCCATCCTCACAATAGGTGCTATGGCATTCTCAGCCAGTATATTATAATGGAACTGTCGAGGGCAGCGTGGTAAGTGGGAGGAGCTATGGACCCTCCTGACTTATTCCCCTTTGTGTGTATGTCTCCAGGAAACTCTTGTGTGGTTTGCCACTCCTCATGCACCAACTGGGTACGATGCTTTGTACTCAGCACCAACCAAGGGTCCTGCAGGAGGTAGTGCTGTTTTGGTGAGGACTGACATCCCTCATCAACCAGTTCACCTCCAGTCTGACCTCCAGTGTGTTGCTGTGGGATTGTATGCCCACCGTTGGTATACAGTTTGTTCCATATATTTACAGCCCAACACAGCAGTCGGTAGGTTGGAACTCGAGAACCTTCTTGTCCAGTTACCTACTCCTTTTCTTCTCTTGGGAGACCTTAATGGTCGCCACTCTGTGGGGTGACTGTCTTGTTAACCAACGTGGAAGTTTGTTGGCGTCCTTATTGGAGGATGAGGATCTTGCCCTGTTCAATACTGGGGTGTTAACACATTTTCACCCCAAAATGGGCTCATTTACTGCAATTGACCTCTCTATCTGCTCTCCTGTCTCCTGGACTTTACCTGGGAGGATCTCCATGGAAGTGATTACTTTCCCATCCTCTTTACTGCAGCAGTATCTAGTCCCTGTTCTCGTTTACCGAGGTGGAGAGTGGATAAGGCAGACTGGTCCCTTTCCTCTTCTCAGATTTCTGTTAATGTCTCAGTTGAAGAGTTTCCGCATATTGATGAGGCTGTTTCATCCTTTACCTCCATTCTGCATTCTGCTGCCCTTCATGCTGTTCCTAAAACCTCTGGCACATACCACTATCGACCTGTCCCATGGTGGAATGAGGAATACAGCGTTGCTGTACGTGCTAAGAACTTAGCATTCTCCTGTTATCATAGATGCAGGGCAGAGCATAATCTTGTCGAGTTCAGAAGGGCGCGGGCTAAGGCCCGTTAGGTACTGAAACAGCTAGGTAGGATTCTAGGATGGCTTATTTGTCATCTGTAAACTCAAAGACACCAGTATCTCAGGTGTGGAAGAGAGTGCGAAAGGTTTCGGGAAAATTCACTTAAGGCAGGTCCCCCGTGCTGAGGTCTAATGGTGAGCCTGTTGGTGACCCTGCAGCTGTGACCGACATTTTTGCATCTGCCTTTGCGGCAGTCAGTCAGAGAGGTACTAGCTCACCAATTTTTGCCAGACAACAGGAGATAGAGGAGGCAAGGGTGCTGGACTTCCGTTCAGGGAGTATGGAGTCCTACAACCTCCCTTTCTCTTATCATGAACTCCAATCTGCCCTTTCCCTTTGTCATGACACCTCACCAGGGCCAGATGATATTCCCTATGCAATGCTTCGGCACCTGAATGATGATGCACTGCCTTTTCTCCTCGACCTTTTTAATAGCTTCTGGAAGGAATCTTGTCTTCCCTCCTCTTGGCGTGAGGCTATTGTCCTGCCATTCCAGAAGCCGGGGAAGGCAGGTTACCGTCCCCTGGAGTATCGGCCAATTGCCTTATCATCTTGCTTGTGTAAATTATTTGAGAAAATTGTCAACATGTGCCTAATGTTTTTCCTAGAAAGGAATGAATGTCTCTCTCCATGTCAGTCTGGTTTTTGAAAATGTCGCTCAACAACAGATGCACTAGTCCATCTTGAGGCTGCAGCATGTGATGCTTTTGCCAAGCAGCAGCATCTGGTGTGCGTTTTCTTTGACCTACAAAGGCATATGATACTACATAGCGGTTTGGTATCTTCCAACAACTCCATTCTTTTGGTTTACGTGGCAGGCTGCCCCTGTTTATATTAAATTTTCTGTGTGACCATTCATTCAGGGTTAGGGTTGGCATCACCCTGTCTCGTTCGTACCCTCAGGAGGAAGGGTTGCCTCAAGGAAGTGTCCTCAGTGTGACCCTTTTTGCCATAGCTTTGGATGGAATTGTGTGTTCAATTCCAGAAAGGGTGTCGGCTTCACTGTATGTTGATGATTTGGCCCTATGGTATGCTGCTTCCCGAATGTCCATGGCTGAACGTCGCTTGCAGCTCGCTCTAGACAGGGTCTCTTGGTGGGCCACCATGCACTGCTTCTGTTTCTCCCCAACAAAGATCGTGGCCTTGCATTTCTGCCGCTTGAGAGGTATTCACCCTGACCCAGACCTCCAGTTATGTGGCCACAGGGTGCAACGTGTGGATGAGACAAGGTTTCTTGGCCTTATTTTTGACAGGAAACTGACGTGTGTACCTCATATACGTTCACTAAGACTGTCATGTCTCCATGCCCCGTCTCTCCTATGGACTCTATCTCACTTGTCTTGAGGCACTGACAGAACCATCCTGCCCCAACTCTACCATGCCTTAGTAAGGAGCAAGTTAGACTATGGGTGTGTGATAAACTTTTCTGCAACTGAGGCACGGCTGTGGTCACTAAATTCGGTCCACCATGCTGGGATTTGTCTGTCGACTGGGGCCTTCCGGTCTTCCCCGATTGAAAGTCTGTTGGTTGATGTGAACAAACTGCCACCGGATCTCTGCCAGCAGTCCTTGATGGTGCAGTGTTGGCACCATCTTCACCGTCTTCTGGCCTCACTGAGTTGTAAGGCTGTCTCTGGGGTTGCTCTTCTCTCCTTTTATGACACTCACCCTCGCTATCCACATGCGTTTGGGTACAGAGTGAGGGCTGCCATGAGGGAGTTGGGTGTCCAGTCCTCCCCTGTTTGCCCTATGCGTGTCCCAATGGCTCCCTGGCTTCTCTCAGAGATACAACCATGTGCTTAATTCTTTGAGAGGAAGGCCTTTCTTTTCTCACAGGCAGCTTTGTCTTACTTTTTAGAACATGCCTCTGCATCAAGTGACTCGATCCCTGTATATACTGATGATTCCAAATCTTGTGTGGAGACAGACTTAGGTGTCATTTTTCGTGATTTTAGCCGTGGTGGGAGTCTTCCTCCTTCTGCGTCTGTTTTTATCACTGAACTTACTGCCATTTTTGTTCCGGTTGAATTGATTTTTAGTTTTCCTCCAGCTTCTTTTACCATTTTCGTAACTCAGCCAGTGCCCTATAAGCTTTGTCCCATGGCTTCCCATGACTTTCCCTAGTCCTGTCTGTCTTGGAGTGGCTCTTCATATTATGTAGGTGAGGATACTCTGTACAACAGTGTTGGGTCCCTGCACATGTGAGGGTCATGGACAATGAGCGTGCTGACTCTTTGGAGAGACCTGCTGCCTCTCGCCCTACCTCTCCTCATTTCCATGTCCCATCTGAGGATTTATGTACAAACACTGTGGAGGCTGTCTGTTTCTGCTGGCAGAGGAGGTGGAATGCAGCAGGGGCGAATAAACTTCACAGCATTCGTTGGAACCTGGGTGATGGGGGGCATGTGGGACTGTCCTGACAGTGGGAAACAGCTTTGGCCCCATCTCCAGATTGGTCACACTAGGCTGACTCACGTTTTTTTAATGGAGAGGGTGTCCCCTCCCTACTGTGATGACTGTCTGGTTCCTTGGACTGTGTGGCATCTTCTTATCGAATGTCCCAATCTTGGGGACCTCTGTCGGTGTTACCTTTCCAGGTGCCGAGCCGGCGATGGACCATACTTTCTCTAACTGGTGCTTGGGGAAGAGGCTTGTGCTATGGGGGAAGACACCTTCTCCTTTGTACTGAGTTCTGGTCTTCTCCACAAGCTGTAGGGTTTTACCATAGTGTTTTAATGATAATGGTTCTAATTTTAACCTCTATCTTTCCACCATGTTTTTAGTGTTGGTTGTTTCTTTTATATTATTGATTTGTTTTATGCATTGCTTTTCTTTTTGCTTTTTATAATTTTTTATATATTTTGACTTTCTTTTAATGTTTGTGTTCGGCGGCATATGACCTCTCCTGTTGTGCCACCATCTCACAGTTTCATTCATTCAATCATTCGCTTGTCAGGTGTACAGTCCCGCACTTAATCATCATCCCTCCACAATGGGTTCCATCATCCAGTGGAACTGTCCAGGTTGATGTGCTAACTATGAGGAGCTGTGCCAACTTGTTTCTCAATTTACTCCTCTGTGCATGTGCATCCGGAGACCATGGTAGATGATGCTGTTCCTTCCAGTCATCCTGGTTCTCATGCATTTTATTCTGATCCTCTACCTGGCCAGGGACATCATGGTGGTACTGCAACCTTAGTTTGCTGTGATCTCCCATTCATTTGTCTGAGTCTTTCAACTCCTTTGCAGGCTGTTGCCATTTATATTTTTCTTTGCCACCAATATACAGTGTGTAGTCTTTATCTTCCTCCAAGTACTTCTGTTGAGAGGGTAGATCTTGCCCGGCTGATTCATGACCTTCCATCTCCCTTTCTTTTACTGGGTGAGCTGAATGGCCGTCACCCACTGTGGGGTGACAGTATAACAAACCCTAGAGGTGTTATGTTGGCTTCTTTGGTGGAGGATGAGGAGTTGGGGGTGTTGAATTCAGATGAGATGACATATTTTCATTGGCAGACTAGTGTTTTCATGGCCATTGATTTGTCTCTCTGTTCAGCTACTGCTATTTTGGATTTTAAGTGGGGTGTGTTGCCAGATTTGCATGGCAGTGATCACTTCCCGATTATTCTAACCTCCCCTGAGTGTTAGCCACAATGTCGTCTTCCTTGCTGGCACCTGGACAAGGTAAACTGGCCACTCTTCAGAGAGTTATGTTCCACTGTCCACACTGTAGACAATTTTGGTAATGCTGATGAGACGGTGGCACATATAGCTGATGTATTGCACTTAGCAGCCCTTTTATCTATTTCTAAGACTTCTGGTCGATTTCCTAAATGTCCAGTTCCCTGGTGGACCCCTAAATGCACCTCTACAGTGAGGGCTAAACAGATCGCCTTCTCTCAGCTTCCCCATCATCGTATGGTCACTCAATGTTTGTTGGCTTTTAGGAGGGCGTATGCTCATGCACGTCTTGTATTGAAGGCCAGACGTGCTTCATGGCGGGAGTACATTCTCTCCCTTCACCCAAGGACTTCTCTCACCCAAGTGTGGAACTGGGTCAGAAAGATTTCTGGCAAGTTACCTGTTCTTTCCCCTCCTGTTTTGTCTTATGCGGGTGGGACTGTGACTGATCCCTTTGCTGTTACCGAAGTGTTTGTCAAGCATTTTGCAGCTGTTTCTAAAAAGAAAACTGAATTGCCTTCGGCATGCCAATGTCAGCACCTGGAATCCTGTAGCCTCAGCATCACATCTTCTGAGGGAGAGTCTTACAATGTCCCCTTTTCTATTTTTGAGGTTCGGGCTCCTTTGTGGCTGTGTCATGATTCGTCTCCAGGCTGTGATGATATTCCATGCGCCTTTTCACATCATTATGTCTGATGAATCCTTTTTCTTTTTGCTGGTATTGTATAACAGAATTTGGTGTACTAGCGAGTTTTTGTATTCCTGGGGAGTTGCTGTGGTAATCCCCATCCCAAAGCCCGGAAAGGATCATCTGCAGGCAACAAATCATCATCCCATCTCTCTGACCTCTTGTGTTTGCAAGGTGTTGGAGAAGATGGTTAATGGCCAGCTCATAAGGTATTTGGAGAGGGGCAATTACTTTTTTTTGTTATGCTAGGAAGAAGGAACCAATGACCACGAGCTTACAAAAACTGTTCCTTCCAAGAGAAAAACAAAATACTAGAGAGAGCCAAATTCAAGGTCTCCAGTGCAGTATGTTTTTTTGTAAAATGCAATCTACCACTGATGACCTACTGTCCTTGGAATCTTCAGTCTGTGAGGCTTTCTCCACTAACCAACACCAGGTCGCGGTCTTCTTTAACTTGGAGAAGGCATACGACACTGCCTGGTGCCATGGCATTTTACTTTCACTTCCTGAGTTTGATCTTCATGGGCACTTAACCATTTTTATTCAAAAATTTTTATCTCACCATTATTTAAGGGTCCGAGTGGAGTGGGAGGAGTGTTTTCCAATGCCCGAGCACTTGAAGATGGGGTACCCGACAGGGGAGTATCCTTAATGTTACCCTCTTTTCTGTGGCCATCAACAGGGTAATCAGTGGACTTCCTGATGGTGTGCGAGGTTCATTATATGTAGATGACTTCTCAATTTCCTTCACTGCATCTAGAATGTCTCTGATGGAGAGGAAGTTACAGCTAGCTCTTAATAGAATTTCTGAGTGGGTTGAGTCTCACAGCTTTCATTTTTCTTTGCAAAAGACAGTGGTTATGCATTTTTGTTGTTTTTTTTCGGGGGGGTTCACCCAGACTCTGATTGGTATCTTTATGGTTGGAGGTTATCCTGTGAGGAAGAGACTTTGTTGTTGGGTCTTCTGTTTGATAGATGACTAACCTGGTTTCCTCATATTCGTTCTGTGAAGGCAACTTGTATTAAAGCTTCGAGTCTTCTAAGGATTTTGGACATAGTTCTTGGGTTGCTGATCATCAGACCCTCCTCCTCTTGCACAGATCTTTTATCCCTTCTAGACTTGATTATGGGTGTGAAGTCTACTCTGCAACAGATGCCCGTCTCCGGATATTAGATTCTGTGCATCATGCTGGTGTACATCTGGCAACCGGGGCATTCAGATCATCCCCAATTTCATTGTCTGTTGGTGGATTCTGGTGTACTCCCCTTGGATTTGCGACGCCAGTTGCTGATGATGAGGTGCTGGTACCGTCACCACATTCCAGACTCAATTTCTTGTGCCATAGAGTCCCAGGATTCCCAATCTTCTGTTTATGACATCAGTCCTAGTTTCCCGAAGCCCCTTGGTTACAGGGTCCGGTCAGTATTGTTATCTCTCTTTGTTCCGAGACTTGCGGTTTGTCCACATCAGATCCCAAGGGTGGGTTCTTAGCTACTCCCCAATGTGATATTTTGTAGTTCCATTGCTGAAAAAAAGGGCTCACTTCCCTCTCAGGTGTCCCTCTCTCTTTTTTTAGAACATGCCTCCACTCAAGAGGTTCTGTCCCCGTCTATACTGACGGGTCTAAGGCCAATACTGGAGTAGGATTTGATGTTGTCTTCCCTTCCTATAGTAGTGGCGGTAGCTTTTCTGGCATTACTTCAGTGTATGTGGCGAAACTGACTGCAATTTTATATGCTCTTAAAGTCATTTTTACTCTCCCCCAATCAGTTTTTGTGATTTTTTGTGACTCGCAAACTACTCTGTCTGCACTGAAATTTTTTAATGCATCTCATCCATTGGTTTTATCAATTTTAGAATGGCTTTTTCTTGTTGGCCGTCATGGCCGCCATATGAACTACAGTTGGGTTCCCGCACATATTGGTGTGGTGGGCTATGAGAGGGCAGATACATTAGCTAAAGCTGCATATTCTCAACAGCCCCCAACTGACTACCCGATTCCTGCATCTGATGTAACACCTTACTTGTGGTACGCAGTTCATACATTTTGGCAGAGACACTGGGATGGTGCTGCTCATAATAAAATAAAATAAAAAATCTTTCAGAGAGTGCCAAGGGTTCTCCACTCCATGTCTCAGCGAATGGAGGTGTATCTTGCTAGGCTTTGCATTGGGCACTCTCATCTTACATATGGGTTCCTCATGACTGGTGAGACTCAACCATACTGTGATCAATACCTTGTTCCCCTTACTGTCCATCACTTGCTGGTCGAGTGTCCGAGTCTGGAGGGACCTATGTCACACATTCCTCCATAGGCATAAGGCGGCAGATGGTACCTACAGTTTATCCTCGATGCTTGGTGATGCTTCTAGCGATATTACTGATGTTTTCAGTTTTCGTCAGGTGGAGGGCCTTCTTCCACTTTTATAAGTAATTGATATTTCATAAACATTTCTTTTATTATTTTCAGTGTTTTATACCTACTAACAGATATTGACTTAATTTTGAATATCGACTTCTTATTTTCCTGCGTCTTTTACCTTGCTGTCCGGTGGCATATGACCGTGGCAGTTGTGCTGCCAGATTTTAATACAATCAATCAGTCAACTCTTCAGACCCCCTGGACTCTTGTTTTCTGCTTTGCGTATCTATTTCATACATCTTGTGTATTATAATTACAAATCATAATAGATAGATAGATAAATAGATAGATAGACAGCCCTCTGCGAGCCTGGGAAAAGGAAATGAGGTTACAAGTTACACTGAGGAAAGCTGACGACAGCGGCCAGTAAGGAGATGATGCAGTTAGCTGTCAGCAGTCCTCTCGTGAACAAAGACCTGGTGACCACAAGCACATATACACACATACTCACACACAGGCTTCTTAAACTTTCCATCCACGAGGAACACACGTGATACGTCTCCTGTTTCACCAGAATTTAGGAAAGAAAGCTTAGAAGGAGACAAGCCTCAGAGAAGACAGGTCACAGTGAGAAGGGCTTGGCAATTTGAGAGAGAGAGAGAGACAGAGAGATAGATAGCGGGACAGGACTCTATACTTACGCTCTGTGTGAGAGACTTGTTAATATTTCCAAGACAAATAAAAACAGTCCCATACTATTCTTTACCTCTCCTGTCACTACATGACAAATGGGAAGCTACTCCAAGATATAAAAAACGCTCGTCCCAAAATCTAAAATATATATATAACTCAACCACAAAGGAACCTACACAGTCTTTTATGACACAAAGTCATTTATGACATTTGGTAGCAGCGAACGTATACGAACCTCGTCTACGAATCAACATTGAATTCCTACAAAATATCAAGATTGAAAACAAAAATAATACCTCTCACAACCAACAACTTACAACCAGCTCCTGACACTTCTCTCCAACCAGCCCCCTCCGTTTCCACGATCATCACGCTGATACAAGTTATCTTGCAATTTCTACGACGAACCAGCGAATCTACGGACATCATTTCCCAATTAAAAGCAAATTTCTACAAAAGCAGGCGATACTCTACAAGATTAGCTTCAGTCTACAGTGAATCCCGACAAAATACAGCCTACAATGCAAATAGTCTACAAGTCTACGAAACAACTCTATAATCTTCACGTAACTTCAAGCAGCAACAAGAAGAATATAAAACAAAGCAAGTAAAGAAGAGGAAACACCGAAGCAACAAGCACACAAGCCCCCACCACTCTCTCCCGCCTACGCCTGACCCAGAGGCCAAGACACGCAGCAAAACACCAAGTCCATATTCACAACTCGTCTTACTCATCCGTCTTCACTCTAGTTACTCATCGCTACTCATTCACTCACCACAGCTACCAGTGTGGGAAGCCGACGTCATCATGTGCTGAGATGACATTACAATGCGAGTCTGCCATGCCAAGCAACGTGTGACTGACACCAGGCACTTCTCACCCACTACTCATTACTCATTATTCACATAGCTCCTACTCATACTCATTTATTTTCACAGTTAAGTTGGAAATTCGACGTTCTATGCTGAGGTTTGCATGGGACAGCCGTTAACCACCATGGAATTTCCTGAGTAATATCGTCCATCAACACACCACTAGAATTATCAAGAAATCTTCAATCAAACCTGTATTTTTCTTCCGAGATCGACTTTTGTATCGACACACCTCTACGATCTGTATCAAGTGGGTAAAATTATACTTGCTCATTTCTTCTCAGTGCTAAAATTAGCTATATTCAACTTATTTACTCATCTATTTTGCTAGGACATAAATAAACAAAAGGCGTATTTCATAACACCTTATCTTAATGACAGGACTATTTTCGCCACCACCCACGTTAATACCAGATGACACACAAATTGCCACAACATCAGACTCACAATTAAGAGGCAGCCCACCCCTTGTACAAACCTCACCACACACTAAAGATAAAGAAACAAATACGGGAGTTTCAGATGATGAGTGGGAAACCCCATCAGACACAGAGAGTGTCGACTTTGCCGCTGCCTTGCATACGTATGCCAATATACTTAACAGGGTTCACCGGTCCGGTCATACATATTCCACCATTCCCTCACACAACGATAAACACGTACAAGTTGAATTAACAGGGAAATCATTAAAAATGGATCAAGAAACAAATACCGCTGATCTAACAACCACACCTCACGTGTTTGTGTATCACGAGGATAAAACTGCCCCAAAAATCTCTGGCACAGACAAAGATAGCATTGATGTCATTTCATTAGTCAGTCAGTGCGAAAAAATGTTCATCAAGCGCCACATACTAGATGAACAAGAGAAAATTGCAATTTTTTCATCTTGCATAAGCCAGGAAAGATGTCCAGCAAGCAATTTTTTGCGCTCTGATAAGCTACATCGTGCTAGGACATATAATGAATTTAAAACTGAATTTCTGAAGAAATTTTCTGGAGGTATGAACTTCCTGCCAGGTATAATTCCAGAATTACATAAAATTGTAGATTTTGTAAGGGAGCACACTACAAACCATGTGCTCAGTGAAATAATTGCTGATGTCTCCACAATCAAGAGAACTTTGTTAGCTGCTCTGGAGAATTCTAATTGGATAACAGATGATGGAAAGATGTCCCCAGACCTCGTCGTGGACATCATTGGTTATGTAGCTGCCTTGTGTAAATTACCTGATAGGACCCTTAAGATCGCCAAGACGATCGCGTACACCCCAGGAATGTGCTTGCTAGACTTAATGAACGAGGTAGAGATGCAGTGCAGTAAAGCAGGTGTGGTCGACAAACATGCACATTCTGGTAGAATCAGGGTACCTGAGACAGTATCAGCTGTGAAAACATCTACACCGACCCCAAACAGAGAACAAAATCGATCGCGACCAGAAATGAGGCAGCCCAAACAAACAAAGACGCCTAGAAATCGTTCCCAGACGCCTTTCTACAGGCAGTTTCATAAGTTTTCGCGCAGCCCGAGCAGGTCTTATGGGAAATCATCTCGTAGGTCACAGTCAAGGGATAGGTCCATTCTATGTCATTATTGTGCAAAACCAGAACACACAAGGTATGAATGCTTTATCAAGGCAAAAGAAGACAGACAAAAGACACAAGGATTTGGTCCTTACTGTAGGCATCATAGATGCCAAGGGCACTGGACTAGTGATTGCAAAACAGTAGAAAAAATTGTGTCTATGTTCAAATTGGGGGAAGACCAAGTCATGACAAAAAACGAACAAACGTAAAGAAGAACAAGGCTAAACTTCACATAGGAGGCATGTTGGGAAATGAGTGTATCTTGATACCAGCTGTATGTGAGGATCAAAACGTTTCCTTATTTTTAGATACAGGCTCTCCAGTGAACTTAATAACACATGAAGAACTAAATAGAATTCTTAAAAATAAAAAGATAATAACTTTTCTGGATGAAGCTGATTTAGATTTATACACAGTAGATGGACAAGAGATTACAGTGAAAGGTATGATAAGATTAAATCTCAGTTTCACAGAAACTACAAGACCATTCTCTGCATTTTTCTATATCGTTGAAAACTTAGCAATTAAAGCTCATATGTTACTGGGCTTAAGATCCATGAGAGCTGAGAACATAACTATACTCCCACAAATGAATGGAATAGACTTTGATAATGAATCATAGAGGAAATAACTTCAGAGCCCTCACCGATTGGTAGAAGAGAGCCAAAAAGAATTGGTAATATTAAAGGCTTAAACAAACATACACAAACAGATGAGTGTATAGATCCACTTACACCAGCAACCCCATCCTCCAGAATTAGTGACCCAGATAACAGTACTGATTTATCAATTTTTCCAGCCCATCTCACTAATGATTTAGTTATACCACCTAATTCATACATGAAGGTTACCATAAAGAGCAAATTACGGAATAGTACTGTTCTTGTCTTAGAAGAATTATGTAAAGTAAAGGGATTGTCAGTAGAAAACACATTATGTCATACGAACGACGAAGGGCAAACTCAGATATTCATAATTAATCACATGAATGGGGAAGTTCAGTTGAAAAAGGGAACTTGCATAGTTAATATTGAAAAATGTTCCGCCCCTGTGAAGGAAATAGTTATAGCTGGAGTAACAAGTGAGATAAAATCTACGGATAGAGAAAGAATAAAAGAGAATTTAATTCACTCAGGTGAATTTGACAAAGAAAATGATTTGTTAACCCTGCTGGAAACACACAGGGACACCGTAGCATTGCCCGGAGAACAATTAGGGTGTACTAACTTGATTAATCACATGATTAATGTGCACCCAGAAACACCACCAATTTTCGTACCAGCTTACCGCATACCACACTCCCAACGTACACTTGCAAATCAGTATGTCGATGAAATGTTAAAGCTTGGAATTATTGAGCCTTCAGTTTCCCCGTGGAATGCCCCCCTATTCTTCGTGCCCAAACGAAATGGAAAAATGCGTGCGGTAGTAGATTACCGTAAACTAAATAATCACACAATACCAGACAGATTTCCCATGCCATTGCTAAGCGATGTTCTACAGAATATTGGTCCTGAGAATAATATATTCTCGACCATCGATCTCCTAAACGGCTACTATCAGATTCCGGTATCTCAGGAGTCACGTAAATACACTGCCTTTTCAACAAACAGAGGCCATTATCAATATACAAGAATGCCAGTGGGACTGAGGACAGCCCCAGGCACATTCCAGCGTCTTATGAATTACGTATTGTCCGGAATTTTAGGACAAGGAATATTTGTTTATCTTGACGATATTATTATCGCAACGAAGAATATTAAGGATCATCTCAGGAAATTAGACTTACTCTTACAAAAGCTTAGTGATGCTGGATTAAAAATTAAACTTTCTAAATGCAAATTTTGCTTTAAGGAAATAAATTTCTTAGGCCACAAATTAAGTTCTGATGGTATTCACACCACTGATGACAAAATACAGGCAGTGAGAGATTTTCCTGAACCCACTACGACTGACGAAGTTAGACAATTTTTAGGTCTGGCTGGGTACTATAGGTCATTCGTACCACAGTTGTCTCATATAGCCTTCCCTCTATTCCAACTACTCAAAAAAGATGCTGTATTCCAATGGGAAGAAGAACAAAAAAGGGCATTTAACAATCTAAAAATTAAACTAACAAATGCACCTTGTTTAGCATATCCGGATTACACAAAATCATTTCTTATTTGTACAGACGCATCAGTTAAAGGATTAGGGGCTGTACTGATGCAGGAAGATAAAAGAGGAAAGAATCAACCGATTGCATTTGCCAGCATACAAAGAAGACGTGCGGAGAAAAATTATTGTACTACAGACTTAGAGGCACTTGCAGTGGTTTTTGCATTACAAAAGTTTCGAGATTTGGTATATGGTTACGAAATCCACTTATTCACCGACCATAAACCACTGGTGGGTATGTTTAAAGAAAAACTCCTTTCTGGGAGGAGAGCAAGATGGAAATGAACAGTTGAAAACTACAATGTACAAATTCATTATATACAAGGTAAAATGAACATAGTAGCTGACGCATTATCTAGGAACCCGAACACAATTCAGGTCGCGGCGTTAGATCTCAAAGGAAATATCCCAAACCACGAGGATATCGCAAAGGCACAAAGACTTGACCCCAAATTGGTCTAAAGTAATATACAAGTTAGAAAGTGGAGATGACATACAATTACCCAAACTGCATGTCCCACTTGAACAATTCACAATGGTCAATAATACATTATACAAAATTAACTCTAAACAACCAAAACGCCAAAGAAATACTAACCAGTTGGTAGTACCTAATGACACGATACCCCAAGTATTACGATTGATACACGACAGCCCACATGCAGGACACCCTGGAAAGGATAAGACATTCAACCAAGCCCAGCTATTATATTACTGGCCTTCATTACGAAAAGATATAAACAATCATATAGACAGATGCGAATCATGTGCGAAACACAAAGGATACCCAATCACACCTGCACCGATGGGTAATTACCCTGTACCACATCAACCATGGGACGTTGTCGCTGTTGATTTACTCAAGATGCCATTATCATACAATAATAACCTATACTTATTCGTAGCAACGGATCATTTTTCCCGTTATGTCATTTTAGCTCCAATTAAAGATAAGACAGCAGAGACAGTAGCAAAGGCAATAACAGATAATGTAATATGTCGCTTTACTACCCCAAAGGTATTAATAAGTGATAATGGAGGAGAATTTAATTCTGAGATCTTACAAGAAATATGTAAACAATACAACATCAAAAAGGTTAATGTTTTGGCCTATCACCCAGCATCGAATGGGTTGGTAGAGAGACAAAATAAAAAGGTATTAGATGTGCTACGACACATTCTCAGTGAAAATTATGCGAGCTGGGATGATTGGATTCCCAGAGTAGAGGCCTCAATTAATGGGTCTATAAATAAATCCATCGGTGACACACCACATTTCATTATATATGGCACAGATAAAAAATTGCCATATGAGCTCCTAGAAGGTGACAGCATGCCTATATACAATGACGATGATTACTCTAAACTCCGTTTACGTGAATTCCAGAACATTCACAAAAGAGTCAAAAAACAATTAACGATGTCCAAGGAAGAAATGACGGAGGCATTTAACAAGAAGGCAAAAGATTCACCTATCAGCTTAGGAGACATTGTTTACGGAGTCATTCATACGAGAGACAATAAATTATCCCCAAAATTTGAGGGCCCATACAGAGTAATTAACATAAAAGCAAACAAAGTTTTAATTAAATCACTTTCAAGTGGCGAGGAGAAACAAGTTCATATTGACCATTTAAAACGAGTTTCAAGGGAATTATCACATAATTATTCAGCCTCGGATACAACCGAACAGGTGAACGTACCTCAAGAAACCAAGCAAGAACACAACAATGATTACAAAAAGAAATTAAGGTCATATACCAAACAATCGAACATAGGTGCAACTATTCCAATAAAATCTACAGTACATCATTTACGAGAATTAAATATCGATTTAAACTCCTTCTATAAATGAAATAACAATCAACCGTAACGCACATCATCACTATCATCGACCACAGCATTATAGGAAATTAATAGATTTTTTTTTTTTTCGGTAGGTTACGATGAAGGGACTTATGCTATGGATTCTCCTCTACATAGTAAGAGGATATGCGCACCTAGACCCCAAGCATATAGTACGACAAGGATGCCTCATAGCTCCAACGGCCACGACTACAATCGTTAAGGACGTCATGAGTATTGAAATAAGTCTAGATTACTTGTATGACTTACCTACTTATCTAGAAAGACTTGCGACGCCGATGCGAACTCTGGACTTCATGATAGGAAATTATGTTTCACAAGCACATAACACCAAGGAAGTGAATGAAATGGTGAAGTTAGCGAAATGGAAACAAGAACAGGCGAAGTCAACTATGCTCGTCATGATCCAAGATCTCCCATCTTATGGAACGGAGGTACTGAGCGACAGGAACAACATCACCCGTACTCGCCAAAAGCGCGGTTTGTTCGACCTGGGCGGCGCAGTTCTTGGGAACATCTTTGGATTGGCTACAGAGGATGACCTTAAAGAAATAAACAACAAATTTAATAAGATAGCTCAGGTACTAACATACCAAGATAACTTCATCACAGGACAGAACTCAGCAATGAAGACAATTGTGAAAAATCTGAAACAAGCAGAAAACGTAGCTCTCGAGAGTGTAGATAAAATAAATGAATTAGAGGGAAACGTTACTCTTTTCCAGCACTTCTCCATCATCACAGAACATATTGACACGATTCTACTACAATTAGAGAACACTAGAGATCGTTTCAGGGCACTTATGCAAGGAATTTCGAATGCTGGTGATGGCAAGATCACAAATGACTTACTCCCAGTTCATGAGCTACGTCAGATAGTTAGTCAAGGCATACATAAACATAAATTGAAGCCGTTGTTCCGCAGTAGGGAATTTATGCAATATTACCCGTATTTAGAAGCAACACTAACACCAACATCAGTGGTAGTTCATGTACCATTCATCACTGAAGACCTGTTCACAGTATACCAAATACACCCCTTCCCCTATAAAAATAACAACACTTTGGTCATCATCAACATCAACACAGACACCTAACTCATCATGGTCTCCAAGAGACGGGACACTGTCACTTTCGCAAGTGAGTCAACGATTGAACGAAAGTGCCGCACATCCTTACATGCTGTTCATCTTTGTCCTACGTACATTTTCACGTTTCAGCCTACTGATACAGTCCCTTGTGAAATGGCTATCATCAGAAATGACAATATTCATCATCACTGCAACTTCACTTTTGCTCCAGATAAACTTGTACACCATCAACTCATTGGACACTCACAGTTTTTTTTATTTCCCTAATAACACATCAGTTTACATAGTCTGTCCAGATATACCACCATCTCATACATCAGCATCAGGATTATACATAGCACTAGATTACTGTGCGGTATTTACACCAGCCATGTCTACTTTATCCACCATCAATCACTACGCCATTCTCAATCATACACACAAACATTTCCACCCACTGCCTGATATGAACTTAAACATGAGCACAAGTATTAAGCTGACTTCACCTAAGTTTGAAACTATGCAGCTGATCAATGAAACAATGAAGCCCTGGGAAGATTTGAGTTTGAGTATGTTCAACCCATATTATGTGTATAGCCCAGCACCTACTGTCTTTATAATCGTCTGCATTGTAGTTGCAGTACTGCTGTTGGCAATGCACAGAATGCATGCAAGAATTGCTAATTTGGAGTCATTATTTAGTGGGGGGAGAGTTAACATCACAGTTAACCACCCTGAATGAAGTGTATATATTTTGTATATAGTATTAATTATATATATATAAAAAAAAAATACAAAGAAGAATGACCCATATATGGCAGACCAGTACCATTATCTTTAAATGAAATATTAATAACTCTTACCATAATCTTCATTTTAAACTATTTTTTATTCTTGCATGTATACATTTCACTATAATAACCCAAGTACATACTGTATTACAGTTAAATAATTTACTTTAATGCATTTATTCAAATATGTATACAACTTGTTTAAAATGTAATATTACTGAATAATCACTGTTTACTATGAATAATATATGTATACAATATTCATACAATTATGTTACTTTTACAATATTATGTATTTCACTTAATTAGCTTATAAGTTCATTATAATGTGTATATAATGTGTATTCATATGTTAGGACTATTAACTGTCGATGGTACGCCATTTTCGCGCTGCCGAGCAATGTATTATAATTACAAATCATAATAGATAGATAGATAAATAGATAGATAGACAGCCCTCTGCGAGCCTGGGAAAAGGAAATGAGGCTGCAAGTTACACTGAGGAAAGCTGACGACAGCGGCCAGTAAGGAGATGATGCAGTTAGCTGTCAGCAGTCCTCTCGTGAACAAAGACCTGGTAACCACAAGCACATATACACACATACTCACACACAGGCTTCTTAAACTTTCCATCCACGAGGAACACACGTGATACGTCTCCTGTTTCACCAGAATTTAAGAAAGAAAGCTTAGAAGGAGACAGGCCTCAGAGGAGACAGGTCACAGTGAGAAGGGCTTGGCAATTTAAGAGAGAGAGAGACAGAGAGATAGATAGCGGGACGGGACTCTATACTTACGCTCTGTGTGAGAGACTTGTTAATATTTCCAAGACAAATAAAAATAGTCCCATACTATTCTTTACCTCTCCTGTCACTACATGACAAATGGGAAGCTACTCCAAGATATAAAAACCGCTCGTCCCAAAATCTAAAATATATGTATAACTCAACCACAAAGGAACCTACACAGTCTTTTATGACACAAAGTCATTTATGACACTTGATGTACTTGAAGACATTCCCACCCATCACCCCGACTGCCTTTCATTGTAATGCCCTTGCATATATATATATATATATATATATATATATATATATATATATATATATATATATATATATATATATATATATACATATATATATATATATACATATATATATATATATATATATATATATATATATATATATATACATATATATATATATATACATATATATATATATATATATATATATATACATATATATATATATATATATATATATATATATATATATATATACATATATATATATATATATATATATATATATATATATATATATATATATATATATATATGTAATATAACCTCATCTACTTTTCCTGAGACTCAGATGCCTGAAGCAACTGACAGGAAACCCTTCTCTGTGTCCTCCTACTTTCTTTATACTCATTTCAAAGCCAAAGGTGGATGCTGTGTATATATATGCAACGACATTGTCTTCCTCTCGTGTTCCTGAACTCGATTCTTCTGAATTCTCTACACTCTGGCTTCAGCTTTCCTGTCATTCTCTGACAATATATCTTTGCTGTTTAGTTATCCCCTAATTCTACTGACTATCAAAAATTCTTTTACTATACTACTTCTACGATGGAACACATACTATCCATATCTCCTTTCTCTGAAATCTCCATCCTAGGAGATTTCAATGTTCACCACCACCCTTGGCTCTCCTCTCCTTTCACTGATCCACCTGGTGAACAAGCCTACACCTTTTCTATCCTTAATGACCTAGAGCAGTTTCTTTTTTTTATGCTAGGAAAAAGGAACCAAAGGCAATGAGCCCGCAGTAACAGTTCCCTCCAAGAGAAAAACAAAATAAAACAGAGAGCCAAATTCAAGATCCGATCATTTTGAGATGCCTGGACACACTGCGTTTGAAAGACTGGAGATCATAGGCAGCAGGAAATACAGACAGAGGGAGACAGTTCCAGAGTTGACCTGTTGCATAAATGAAAGACTGGGAGTAACGGTTAACTCTTGCATTAGAGAGCTGGACAGAAAAGGGATGAGAGTTTGCTGCCAGACGGGTGCTACGCTCCCGTCGTAGGGGTGGAGGAATGCAAGCAGACAGTTCAGAGGAGCAGTGATAATTAAAGAAGCGATAGAAAATAGATAAAGATGCAACAGTGCGGCGAAGAGACAGAGGTTGAAGGGAGTCAGTAAGAGGAGGAGAGTTAATGAGATGAAAAGCCTTTGACTCGACCTGGCTGAGAAGAGCTGTATGTGGGGAGCCTCCCCACACAAGAGAGTTGTACTCCACACAGGGGCGGATAAAACCCATGTATAGAGTCAACAATTGTGCAGGGGTAAAGAAAGAGCGGAGTCGGCTTAGCACACCCAATCTCTTGGAAGCAGATTTTACAAGAGATGTAATATGATCTTTCCAAGATAAGTCCCGAGTAAATGAAGCCCAAAGCATGTTCAAGGATGATGCGGGATTAAGCTGAATATTATTAAACATTAGTGGGTATACCTGTGGAAGATTTTGTCGCGTTGATCGGTGTAAGAACTGAGTCTTAGATACATTAAAAACAACCATATTATTTTTACCCCAGTCAGAGATACAAGCCAAGTCAGACATTAGGTGTGCCATAGCCTCATCCCTTGTTTGTTGAAGTAACTGTTGAGATTGGCGTTGCGGGAACCGAATGGGAAGGTGAAGGGTGGAGTCATCAGGATATGAGTGGATAGGGTTAGATGTACAGCTTAGAAGATCATTGATGAATAAGAGGAAGAGAGTTGGTGATAGGACAGAGCCCTGAGGATCACCACTGTTGATAGATCTAGGAGAAGAACGATGGCCGTCTACAACAGCGGCTATAGAACGACCAGAAAGAAAGCTGTAGGTGAAGGCACAGATAGAAGGATAGAAACCGTAGGAGGGCAGTTTGGAAATTAAAGATTTATGCCAGACTCGATCGAAAGCCTTTGAGATGTCAAGTGCAATGCCAAAGCTTTCGCCAAAGTCCCGAAATGAGGATGACCAGGAGTCTGAAAGGTAGGTGAGAAGATCGCCAGTGGAGCGTCCCTGACGGAACCCGTACTGACGATCGGAAAGAAGGTTGTGATAGGAAAGATGCCTTAAAATTCTTCTATTGAGAATTAACTCGAAAACTTTTGAATACAGGACGTTAAAGCAATTGGACGATAGTTGGAGGGTTGGGAGTGGTCACCCTTCTTTGGGACTGGCTGAATGAGAGCAAACTTCCAGCAAGAAGGAAAGGTACAAGTTAACAGACAAAGGCGAAAGAGTTTGCCTAGGCAGGGTGTCAGCACAGAAGCACAGTTCTTGAGAACAACAGGAGGGACTCCATCAGGCTCATATGTCTTGTTAGTACTGAGGCCAGTGATGGCAGAAAATACATCAGCTGAAGAAATTTTAATGTCAGCCAAGAGGAAGTCAGAGGGGGGAAGTGATGGAGGAACAGCACCGGAATCGTCTAAGGTGGAATTGGAGGAGAGTCTGTGCGAAGATATCTGCTTTATCAGTAGAAGAAATAGCTAGAGAACCATCAGAGTAGAAAAGAGGAGGGAAGGATGATGAGGTAAAGTTGTTAGAAAGATTATTGGCAAGGTGCCAGAAGGAGCGGGAAGAATTCGAGTTGGAGAGTTGAGAGCATTTGTACTGCACCCTTCACGTATCCCTGACCGCCATGGAGAGAACTCCAACATACTTGACCTCTTTCTTACTACTACTCTTTCTTTTTACACTGTTAATCTTTTCTCTCCGTTGGCCTCCTCTGATCACAACCTTATCACCTTAACCTATCCTGTCACTCTGGAATGGCCTGTGCACCCTCCAAAGAAACGTCGTCTGTGGCACTTTGGAGCTGCGGATTGGGAGGCCCTCAGGCAGTACTTCTTAGATTTTCCATGGAATGATTATTGCTTCCATGCCCGGGAGCCATCTGATTGTGCCTTGCGCATTATGGAGGTTATTCTCTCGGGCATGGAAGCATACATTTTTTTCTCATATCCTTTGACTAATGAAAGAAAGCCTTGGTTTAATCATGCTTGTTCTAATGCTATCCGCAACAAGGAGAGGGCCTATAAAAGGCACTAGAGCTAACCCACCCCTGAATCACATCTTTTATACGATTCTGCCTGGAATCGTGCTAAGTCTGTTCTTCGCTCTGCTAAAAATAATTTCATCTGTACTAAATGCTCTCAACTCTCCATCTCGAGATCTTCCCACTCCTTCTGGCACCTTGCCAAAAACCATTCTAACAACATTACCTCATCATCCTTCCCTCCTCTTTTCTACTCTGATGGCTACTGAAAAAACAGATCTCTTCGCTCAGACTTTCTCCTCCAATTCCACCTTAGATGATTCCGGTGCTGTCCCTCCATCACTTCCCCTCTCTGATTTCCTCATTGCTGACATTAAAATTTCTTCAGCTGATGTATTTTCTGCCATCACAGGCCTCAATATTAACAAGGCATATGGGCCTGATGGAGTCCTTCCTCGTGTTCTCAAGAACTGTGCATCTGTGCTTACACCCTGCCTAGGCAAACTCTTTTTTTGTCTATGAACTTGTAACTTTCCCTCTTGCTGGAAGTTTGCTCTCATTCAGCCAGTCGCAAACAAGGGTGACCATTCTCAACCTTCTAATTATCGTCCAATTGATTTAACATCCTGTATCTAAAAAGTTTTCAAGTCAATTCTTAGTAGAAAAATTTTAAAGCATCTTTCCTATCACAACCTTCGTTCTGATCATCAGTATCGGTTCCATCAGGGACACTCCACTGGTGATCTTCTCACCTACCTTTCTGACTCCTGGTCATCCTCATTTCGGGACGTTGGCAAATGCATTGCCATTGCACTTAACATCTCAAAGGCTTTTGATCGAGTCTGGCATAAATCTTTAATTTCCAAGCTGCCCTCTTACGGTTTCTATCTATCTATCTGTGCCTTCATCTGTAGCTTCCTTTCTGGTCGTTCTATAGCTGCTGTTGTAGACGGCCATCGTTCTTCTCCTAGATCTATCAACAGTGGTGTTCCTCAGGGCTCTGTCCTATCACCAACTCTCTTCCATTTATTCATCAATGACCTAAGCTATACATCTAACCTATGCACTCATATGCTGATGACTCCACCCTTCACCTTTCCATTCGGTTCCCGCAACGTCCATGTCAGCAGTTACTTCAACAAACAAGGGATGAGGGTATGGCACACCTAATCTCTGACTTGGCTCGTATCTCTGACTGGGGTAAAAATAATCATCTTGTTTTTAACCCATCACGTCCCGAGCTATTTTGCACCTCTGACACCCCCAATCCTGAGGTATTTTCGAAAAAAAAAATTTGGCTAAAACCTCCGCTTTTGGTGAGAAACATCGAAATTTCATAGAAAAATCGCTCACCTGAGGTTTAAAATACTCGATCCAGGTAGCAGTACCTCCTTACCTGACTGGGTTTTCTAACAGGCTGGCACCAAAGAAAACGAGTTCTATGGGAGGGTAACTATTTCACACCACTCATAAACGGTATTTATTTATTTACTTGGTACGAATTTATATGTAGTATGAGAGTATATTGGTTTTCAAACAGTAATATAGGCATTATAAGCATTGTTTCACTCACTAACTCATCACCATACCTGACCTTCTTTTGCCACATTACCTGATCATCATTTCTGACTGTTTCTTCCTCTAATGCTGTGTAAACTTTGTCCTCCACATTGTCATCGATTGGGGAATCACTCTGGCCCTGAATGTCTTTATTGGCCAGGTCACTGGTAACAGGTGAATTGCTGAGACAATGGCATGGGGGGGAGGTTATGCTGAGTAAGGCATTGTCCCTGCTTGGCATCTTTTAGAGGAATAGAGGAAGGTGTCCCGTGTATACGTACGAAAAATCACGCACGAAAATTGAACATTGTGCAAATTAGGGACCTTGCAATTGCACGACGTACCAGTACGTCATCGAGACTGGCAAATGCAAAATGTTGCAATGTACCCATATGTTGACAGGATGGGGCGGGTTAATACATCAAAGACTCAGTTCATACACCTATCAACCCGACAAAATCTTCCACAGGTGTACCCACTAATGTTTAATAATATTCAGCTTAGTCCTGTATCATCCTTGAACATGATTGGGTTTTGATTTACTTGGGACTTATCTTGGAAAGTTCATATTACATCTCTTGTAAAATCTCCTTCCAAGAGGTCAGGTGTGTTAAGCCGACTCCATTCCTTCTTTACCCCTGCACAATTCTTGACTCTATACACGGGTGTTATCCACCCCTGTGTGGAGTACAACTCTCATGTGTGGGGAGGCTCCCCACATACAGCTCTTCTCAATAGGGTGGAGTCAAAGGCTTTTCGTCTCATTAACTTTCCTCGTCTTACTGACTTCCTACAACCTCTGTCCCTTTGCAACACTGTTCCATCTTTCTCTCTTCTCTGTCGCTATTCAATGGTCCCTGGTCCTCTAAACTGTCTGCATGCATTCCTCCACCTCTTCCATGGGCGCATATTACCCGTCAAGCAGCAAGCTCTCATCCCTTTTCAGTCCAACTCTCTAATCCAAGAGTTAACCTTTATTCCCCATCCTTCATTTATACACCAGGCCAACTCTGGAACTATCTCCCTCTGTCTGTAATTCCTGCATACTATAATCTCCAGTCTTTCAAAAGCAGTGTGTCCAGGTATCTGGAAATGAATAGATTTTGAATTAGGCTCTCTCTTGTATATTGTTTTTGTTTTGGAAGGAACGGTTATTGCGGACTCGTAGCGTTTCGTTCCTTCTTCTTTGCATATATATATATATATATATATATATATATATATATATATATATATATAGATAGATATAGATATATATATATATATATATATATATATATATATATATATATATATAGATATATAAATATATATATATATACATATATATATATATATATAGATAGATATATATATATACACACATATATATATATATATATATATATATATATATATATATATATATATATATATATATATATATATATATATTGTTGCGGAACAGAGAAAGATAATGTACACTTTAAGTGAGAATACTAAAAATCACTACTGTCCCGTAAACTTCCAGGTTCAAAACAAAAGAGTTAGGTAAAATTACAAGTTAAAGTTTAATGCTCAAACTAACAACAAAACATTCAGGACTCATAAGGATAATGTAATGGCAAAAAAACAGGTTAAATATATGGTTAACCGCAATAGCCTCTATTAACACGAAATTAGCAAAAGTAAATTTATCTAAGTCAGCCCTGATAAAATGACACTACCAGATAATACTCAGTAAATGCAAGATATATTATTACAGATACAAAATATTATTAATAAAGGCTGACACCCAAAACACTTGAATCACAAAAACCTTACTAGGCCTAAGAATTAACACCTTACGCTACACAGTACAAGAAAAAATGCAATAACAGTTATACTCAAATTACACAGCTGCTAGATGGTTGGAGGTTTCCTGAGCACTCACAATAATAACAACTGTACAGGGGAGGACAGAGATGTGAACAAAATGAGGAGTAGATCTAAGTGGCAATAATGCAGAGACTGAGCTCATTATATAGGGGCCGGCAGAGCTTGATACAACTTGCAAGAAGGACGCGCAAATGAAGCCATGGGGACAAAGAGTTGACAATCCTGCTCTGAACAACAGAAAGAACGACTTACTCCACTATAAGGGAGGAGGGGGGGAGTGAGGCAGCACACGCTCGTGATCAAACATGCAGCATACTGTACGTCAGAATTATACAAAGGATGATGAAATCATAGGCTATGTAACACCTCCCCACAAAGAAAAAGAAATTTACAAAGGAAATTTCTTATTACTCTAAAACAATCTGTCTAAAGTCTAGATAAGCAATCTGCAATAACATTTTCTTTCCCCTTGACATGTTGTATGTCTAATGAATACTCCTGAAGAAGTAGACTCCATCTTGTCAATCTCTGATTTTTATCTTTAAACTTACTAAGGAATTTCAATGGGTTATGATCGGTATAAATGACTATGGGGTCAAAACCAGAACACAAATAAAATGAAAAATGCTGTAAACCCAAAATCAAGGCCAAAAGCTCTTTCTCAATAGTTGAGTAGTTCTTTTGAGGTGGAGTGAACTTCTTACTGTAATAAGATACAGGGTGTTCAATACCCTGATCATCCTCTTGCAGCAAAACAGCCCCAGCTCCTGTATCACTTGCATCAACAGCCATCTTAAAAGGCTTGGCAAAATTTGGAGTAGCGAGCACTGGCTGACTTAATAGGATAGCTTTAAGTTTGCTGAAAGAGGATTCACAGTTATCGGTCCAGACAAATTTAACTCCCTTTTTCAGTAGGTCTGTAAGTGGTGATACATGAATTGAAAAGTGAAGAACAAATCTCCTGTAATAACCTACCATTCCCAAAAATCTTTGTAGCTCTTTCCTACTTTTAGGTCTGGGAAAATCACTTATAACCTGAACCTTAGCTGCTGCTGGTGCAACGTGTCCATCACCAATTACATACCCAAGGTACTGAACTTTAGCTTGACCAAACTCACACTTTGATAAATTAGCTACAAGATTAGCCTGAACCAAACGCTCAAGAAATTTACTGAAATGGCATAGGTGATCTTTCCAGTTGTCACTGAAGATTAATACATCATCAATATAAACAACACACCCTGCCAAACCCTCTGTTACAACATTCATGAGCTTCTGAAATGTGGCTGGTGCATTCTTCATACCATATGGCATTACAGAACATGCAAAAGTCTTTCCTAGTGTTACAAAACATGAGATCTCCCTAGCACGTTCAGTCAAAGGTACTTGCCAGTGTCCCTTTAACAAATCAAACTTACTTATGTACCTAGCCTTTCCGATCTTGTCTATGCAATCTTCCACGCGAGAGAGAGGGTAAGTGTCTGTTTTGGTTATCTGATTAACACGTCTGTAGTCGATGCAAAGCCGCTGTGACCCACCTGGCTCTGACAGGGCTCAATCATCTTGTGGTCCAACAGGTAGCCAAGCTCCTTCTGGATGAGAGGAACTTTCACTGGGTTCACACGGTAAGGAGGTAATTTAATTGGCTTTGCGTCTCCAACATCGACATCATGCATCAACACAGTGGTTCTTCCTGGAGTAGCACGGAACACTTGCAGGTACTCCTGCAGTAATGCCGAAAACTCCTGCCTTTCCTCGGGAGGTAGATGAGAAAGCTTAGTCTGGAGATCATTCATGATATCAGGATTCTTCCCCAAACTATCACTCAGGCTCATGCTGCATGGGAGAACTTCACTTGCAGACTCGGATGGAACAGCTACAGTGCAGACTGGGTTATTTTCGTCCCGCCTGTGATATAACTTTAGCATGTTGATGTGACAAAGTTGCTTGTTCTTTCTACGATCTGGTGTGGCGATGACATAGTTCACATCACTGAGTTTCTTCTCCACGAAATAAGGACCACTAAACTTGGCTTGAAGAGGTTGCCCATGCACTGGTAGCAGAATCAAAACCTGATCTCCTGGCTGAAAGTGGCGTAACCTGGACTTCTTATCATACCAAGTCTTCATCTTCTCCTGAGCAGCTCCTAAATTCTCTCTCGCCAGCTGTAAAGCAGTGGACAGCCGTTCTTTGAACTTCATCACATACTCCAGCAGGTTGACGTCATCTTCCTCCGACAGCCAGCATTCCTTGAGTAACTTAAGGGGTCCTCTTACTTCATGGCCAAACAGTAGTTCAAAAGGTGAGAAGCCCAGTGATTCATTTGGAGATTCTCCTGCGGCAAATACAACGAATGGAAGACCTTTATCCCAGTCTTTCTGATGTTCCAAACAGTATTTCTTGAGCATCGATTTGAGTGTTTGATGATATCTCTCCAACGCTCCTTGGGTCTGGGGATGGTAAGCTGAAGACGTGATCTGGGTGATGCCCAACTCTTTCAGAGACTGCTTGAAAACATTTGACATGAAATTACTTCCCCGGTCTGACTGTACCTCCTTGGGCAGACCAAACTTTGTGAAGAACCCTAGCATTTCCTTAACCACGTTCTTTGCTGAGATATTTCTAAGTGGAATGGCTTCAGGATAACGAGTAGCCATATCAATCATGGTCAACACATAAGAAAATCCTGAAGAAGTCTTAGGAAGAGGGCCCACAATATCCACCAACACACGGGTGAATGGCGCCTCAAAAGGAAGAATGGGAACTAGAGGTGCAACCTTTTCGGTCTGATTACACTTCCCCACAACTTGACAGGTGTGACAAGACTTACAGTACCAGGAAACATCCCTGAAGATACCTGGCCAGTAGAAGTGTTTCAAAATGCGTGCCACAGTCTTCCTCACTCCAAGGTGTCCTGCCAAACTGGAATCATGAGCCACTCTAATGATATCCTGCCTACAAACACGAGGGATGACAACTTGATGTACAACCTCCCACTCACAGTCGGCTGATGCTGTTGGGGGTCTCCACTTCCTCATAAGTACTCCTGACTTTATATAATAACAAGTAGAAGCACCAGCTGACTCTTCCTCACTGTAAGCAGAGTTAGCTAGACCTTTCAACTCAGGGTCAGCAACCTGCAACTCAACCAACTCTTGACGAGACAAATTATCAACACTACGGGGTACTGCCTCATCTGGTGAGTGGTCCAAATTAGCAAGAAAAGTGTCAGCTAGGATAACATCATCATCATCATTATCCTCTAAGTCACCAGTAACTTTAGACTTAGCCCTAGTGACAGCACATGCAGGGAACTCATCAGGGACATCACAATCCTGGGCCGCAGCCACTGGCTCACTAGACAACTGAGGAGCTGGACACACTTGACTTCCACCAATATCATTTCCAAGTAAGAAAGTTACACCTGACATTGGGAGTGTCTCAACCAACCCAACCATAACGGTACCATTAACAAAACCAGACTTTAAATTCACTCTGCACAGAGGGACAGAGAAGTAATTATTCCCTACACCTTGTAAGATTACAGTTTCATCAGAGGAATTAACATTAGAGCCTAGAACACTGGTCAGCATAAGGGATTGGCAAACACCTGTATCACGATATATTTTAACTGATTTCCTGTCATTACTGTCCAGAGGACTGACAAAACCTTCAGACAAGAAATTAGCACATGAACTCTTGAGAGTGTCACCCACGTTACTGCTCAAAAGAGGAGCTCCATCATGAGAATTTAATTTACCCCTCAAAGCAGGTTCAGTTAACTCAGTTAAAGAATTCTGAGAACTCTCATGGGTGGACACTAGACCAATTGACTGAATATTTAAGGACTCCTTTTTGTTCACATCATGCTGTCTCCTGAAACATTTCTCCGTAGTATGACCAAGCTTACTACAATAAGTACATTTACTTTTCTGAAATCTAGAGGTGAAGCTGGTATTTACTTCCTGAGAAACATCATCTTTATTCTCTTTCCTGTTACCTGTACTCTGAGTAAAGGCAATGCACTTACTCTCAGCTTTCCCTTTTTCTCTAGAATATCTCTTGTGAGTGAGAACATATTCATCAGCTAAAACTGCAGCATCAGACAAATTATCTATTCTTTTCTCATCAAGATATAGGCTTACATTTTATTAATACACCTTTTGAAGTCCTCCAGCAAAATCATCTGCTTAAATTTGTCAAAATCAGAATCCACATTCTTAGAATTTAACCACTGCTCTAACAGATCTTCTTTGATTTTTGCATACTCAACATGGGATTGTTTATCTTGCTTATAAGTTGTCCTAAATTTTACTCTATAGGCTTCAGGAACAAGCTCATAGGCCTTAAGAATCAAGCTCTTAACTACATCATAATTATCAGATTGATCCTGAGGCAAAGATACATTAGTTACTTGAGCTTTACCGGTGAGAACAGTTTGAAGGAGTACTGGCCAATACTTTTTGGGCCAATTAAAACCTGTAGCTACCCTCTCAAACAACTGAAAATACTTTGTTAAATCAGATTCATTAAAAGGAGGGACAAGTTTAATATTTTTAGCCACATCAAAATCATCAGAACTAGATGATCCAGTTCCACCTTGTTTCATGCGATACTCATGGTCTGCCAGAATCCTAGCTAGTTCAATTTGTGCCTGAGCCTGTGCCTGTGCCTCCTGAATACGAGCATTTGCCTGAAATTCAGCCTCCTGAATACGAGCCTGAGACTCCGCCTCCTTAGCCTGAGACTCAGCCTCCTTAGCACGAGCTTGAAACTCAGCTTCCTTAACACGAGCCTCCTGCAGAGCTAGCTGTAACTTAGCTAATTCAATCTGCGTTTGCTTATTTGGAGGATTTACATTAAACAAGCTTTTATTAATCATGCCAACAATTTGATCTTTAGAATGATGAGAGTGAACTGCAATTCCCAATTGTTGAGCAACAAGCTTAAGTTCATTCTTTGTTCTGTTTTCTACATCACACACTGTTTGCACGTTTGACAAAAAATCTTTGGCTTCATCAAGTGTAGTAATAGTAGATATCATGAATAAATCACAGTCGCAAAATATCAAGCAATATCCTTATGATAATATCCTGAATATCCTGGCGAGGTCGCCAAATTTATGTTACGGAACAGAGAAAGATAATGTACACTTTAAGTGAGAATACTAAAAATCACTACTGTCCCATAAAGTTCCAGGTTCAAAACAAAAGAGTTAGGTAAAATTACAAGTTAAAGTTTAATGCTCAAACTAACAACAAAACATTTAGGACTCATAAGGATAATGTAATGGCAAAAAACAGGTTAAATATATGGTTAACTGCAATAGCCTCTATTAACACGAAATTAGCAAAAGTAAATTTATCTGAGTCAGCCCTGATAAAATGACAATACCAGATAATACTCAGTGAATGCAAGATATATTATTACAGATACAAAATATTATTAATAAGGGCTGACACCCAAAACACATGAATCGCAAAAACCTTACTAGGCCTAAGAATTAACACCTTACGCTACACAACTACTGGGCCTTGAAAGCAGGCTGTGAAGCCTATGCCCAGAGTCGGTCACATTAAAAAAAAAAAAAAAAAAGTACAAGAAAAAATGCAATAACAGTAATACTCAAATTACACAGCTGCTAGATGGTTGGAGGCTTCCTGAGCACTCACAATAATAACAACTGTACAGGGGAGGACAGAGGTGTGAACAAAATGAGGAGTAGATCTAAGTGGCAATAACGCAGAGACTGAGGTCATTATATAGGGGCCGGCAGAGCTTGATACAACTTGCAAGAAGGACGCGCAAATGAAGCCATGGGGACAAAGAGTTGACAATCCTGCTCTGAACAACAGAAAGAACGACTTACTCCACTATAAGGGAGGAGGGGGGGAGTGAGGTAGAACACGCTCGTGATCAAACATGCAGCATACTGTACGTCAGAATTACACAAAGGATGATGAAATCATAGGCTATGTAACGCTATATATATATATATATATATATATATATATATATATATATATATATATATCAATCAATCAATCATTTCCTGTGGCACCCCACGGGATGCATAGGGTCTCAATGAACTCTCTCCACCAATATTTGTCTCTTGCCATCTCCTTCAGGTCCCACCAACACTCCTCTCCTGCTTCTTTTTTCATTGTCCTCAACCAGGTTTCCCTCGGCCTACCTCTATCTCTTCTTCCTCTAGCAATCCACTCTGGCACATCCTGTATTAAACAACCTTCTTTTCTGTATATGTGCCCAGCCACTTCCAGCGAGACAGTCTCACATATTCATTAACTGGTTCCACTCTCGTAATATCCCTTACTCTTTCATTTGTAACTCTGTCTTGCCACTTTACCCCAAGAATCCTTCTCAGTATTTTATTCTCAAATCCTAATACTTTCTGATTTGTTGCAATTGTACTGTACCATGACTCATGCCCGTAAATTAAAATGAGTCTAACCATGGACTTGTAAATTTTCACTTTAGTATGTACCGAAAGCATATTATTATTCCAAATAGATTTCAACATTCCAACAGCTCGCCAAGCCTGTCTAATCCTCTCCTCAATTTCATTGTTTAATGATCCATTAGATGATACAATCGTTCCCAGATATTTAAAGTTTTCTACATTCTTCACCACATTATTCCCAATTACACAATCGATTTGGTTCTCCACGTTCATGTTAATAATTTCAGTCTTTCCATAATTTATTACCAATCCCACTTTTTCTCCTTCCTCCACCAGAGGACCCTCTGCATTTCGTAAATACTTCCGCAAATCAGTACAATATCATCAGCATAGTCCAAATACATCAGCTTCTTATTTTCTTTCCAGTTAATTCCTGCACCTGTTCTCCTTACAACCTTTTTCATAACATAATCCATAACCAAAACAAACAACAATGGCGAAAGAACTCCTCCTTGAATCACTCCTGACCTAACTTGAAATGGATCACTCAAAGAACCACCCACCATTACCTTACAAAAAGTACCTTCATGTAGGCTTCTAATAATATTTACAAACTTTTCTGGTATACCATAGAATCTCATAATTTTCAACATAGCTCCACGTGAAACACTATCAAACACCTTTTCAAAATCCACAAAACACATGTTAAGTGGCATTTTCATCTCATTAGCTTGTTGCATTACATGCCTTACAATAAAAATCAGATCATTACAACCTCGACCCTATCTAAATCCCGCTTGTTCTTCTCTTAAAATTTTATCAATTACTGGCTCTATTCTGTTCAACAAGATTTTGGAAAAGACTTTTGCAACTACAGGTGTCAAAGTTATCCCCCTCCAATTGCCACACACACTTAAATCTCCCTTTTTTGGTATTTTTATAATCATTCCATTTTTCCACTCTTCTGGAATTCCACCATTATCCCAAGCCACATTAAAAAGTTTCAAAAGTGCATTCATATATATATATATATATATATATATATATATAGAGAGAGAGAGAGAGAGAGAGAGATAAATATATATATATATATATATATATATATAAATATATAAATATACTGTATATATATATATATATATATATATATATATATATATATATATATATATATATATATATATATATATATATATATATATATATATATATATATATATATATATGTATATATATATATATATATATATATATATATATATATATATATATATATATATATCTGTCTATCTATCTATATATATATATATATATATATATATCTGTCTATCTATCTATCTATCTATCTATCTATATAGATAGATAGATAGATAAATATATAGATAGATAGATAGATATAGATGTAGATATATATAGATAGATAGATAGATAGATAGAAATTGATATATATATATATATATATATATATATATATATATATATGTGTGTGTGTGTGTGTGTGTGTGTGTGTATATATATATATATATATATATATACTGTATATATATATCCAGCCCCAAGAGCTATGAAACTCCTCATGCACACAACCAAGTTGGAGATTATCAAGCTGAAGGAGGATGGACAAGGCATCACAGTTATTGGGAAAGCCTTGGGAATGGTTGAATCAACAGTGAGGACAGTTTGGATGTCCGCGATGCCATATGGGCACTTGTGAAGACGTATGGTTCATCTTAGCTCGACGGCCGTTCCCAGGTGGGACATCGTGTGATGATATTTATGGAACGGTATCTTGCCACCTACATTATGAGTAAGGAGAAGGAATGTGTACCTCTGAATGGCAGATTTATTCAGAACCAAGCTCAGCTCCTTTACAAGGCAGCAACTCACAAGTTATCTGTGGACAAACCTTTCAAGGCATTGGTATGATGGCTGCACCGTTTTTTGGAACGCAAGGAATTCCGTCACATCAAACTGAATGGTGAACGTGCCTCTGCCAACGAGCTGGCTGTGAGAGAGTATCCTGCGATATTTAGAATGCTTCTTGAAAAAGGACAGTACACCAAGGACCAGATCTACAACATCGACGAAATGTCGTTATACTACAAGACCATGCCCAAATCGACTTACATTGCTAAAAAACAGAAACAAGCCCCTGGTCACAACCAGTAGAAGTGTAAGATGGCGGTACTGTTCACTGTAAACCTGTCTGGGAGCCATAAGATGAGCCCAGTTGTTGTACACATAGCTTCACACCCAAGGTGCTACAAAAACCTCACGAACATGGACGCAAGTGGCATGTACTGGTACAAGTCTGCAAATGGTTGGATGACCAGGAACCTTATATCAGACTGGTTAACGAAGCACTGCGTCTCTGACGCCTGGGCCACGTGTCGGGAACTTGGCATTCCATTTAAGATGTTCCTTGTGCTGGACAATGCATCAAGTCACCCTCCATACCTAGTAGATCTGCACAAGGATTGTCGTGTTGTGTTTCTGCCGCCCCGGACGACGTCACTCATGCAGCCACTGGATCAAGAATTGATCACCACTATGAAGCACTTCTACCAAGCAAGTGTATGACTACCTATGCAGGAAGACTGACACACAAATGGAGCTTCATGCCCTACAAAAAGATCACGACGAAGACCTCAATGAGGCACCTGCTCCCGTGCCATTTCCGCCAGCAGCTGTACCCCGACCCGCCACAGGTGACATGACTGTTGAGGTATTTTGGCGTCATTTCACAGTGAAGGATGCAGTTGACTTTCTCATACAAGAATGGCACCAGATTACACGTGCAACAGTGACCCATGCGTGGTCACTGCTTGTGTCACACTTATGCACAACCCACAAGACGGCCATTCAACCACTGGCTGAGATTGAGGCAGCAACACTGAGAGCAGCACAAGTTGTGCCAGGTTTCGAGGACGATACATTGGCGGACATACGGGAAGTGCATGCTGCTACTGAGGAACAGCCTCCCAAGGAAGTCTTGCAACAGGTAGATGAGGATGCCAGAGCCCAAAGCCAGGCAGAGTTAAGTTGAGCAGCCTAATGTGATGGAAAGGACAACAGAGCTGTGTATGTCAAGAATAAGCAGGATCCTTGCTGCCGTGGATTAGCTCAAGGAAGAGGTGAAGCAACAGGAAGTCAGCAACCTAAGAATGGAGGAGGTTCTCGTTGGTATCAACAAAGTCTTCCGTTTCTACACAGACAGGCAAAGGCAAGAAATAAACAGAAGACAGATGCTCATAACAAGTTACACACACCAGGCTCAAGTTAGTGAAAGTGAGGAACCAGCTACATCATCTGATCCAGTTCCTGTTGAGGTTGAAGAGGATGCAGTGTCAGATGTGTCAGCATTGGACTTCGAGGGGTTTTTGACCGAAGTGAGTTAGAGGCTCCTGGGGAAGGTGCTCAGGAGGAGTCTGTGAAGGGAAATATTGGTGCGGCGGGAGGTGTGGTCGCGAGTGCAGCACTATAAGTGTTGCCGTGCCTCAGAACCCTTGTTATTTAAGTCCATCAGGCCTGTTGTCTACTGTTGTTAAGGTGACTGCCCATATTTTTGTTATCATAGTTATATCTGAAGTAGAGTGTCTGAAAAATTTGACCTTTATTATGTCTCTAAGGACCAAAAAATGTCCAGGTATGAGGGCGTACCGCCCATGTAGAAGTGTGATACTATGCCCAGAGTCGAGCACATTAAAAAAAAAAAAAAATCCCATAACATTATGTATTCTCAGTGCTCAATTTCACAGTACACGAGTACCAGGACCGCCCGATCTCTCGCGCACTGAGCGAGCCTGCTGTATATATATATCATCATCATCGTCTGGACCTCCTTTCCCACCCAAGGGCAGGGTGAGGAGTAGCAATGTCCAGACAGCAAAAACTTGCCCAATCCAAATAGGCCACACTTCCATTCACTCATCATTCAAGCCCCCGGAATCCTGGCTCTACCGGATATGCCAAAAACATTCACCACATTCTGCAGCTTCACACAAACGTATCCGATTGAGTCAATGCGGACACTGCCATGCTCACAAAGGGTGCCAAAATCCCTGATCATGCACGTCTCCACACAACATTCATCCAGCCAGCTCGATCTCTTGTCAGTTCCCTATCCTCACCAACTTCCAAACCTCTCTTCCTCAAACCCTCATCCACCATATCTCTCCATCTTCTCTTTGGCCTACATTGCCTCCTCTCTCCTTCAAATTCGGGTATACCTTTTTCACCACTCTATTGTTATCCATTCTTTCCACATGACCATACCATCTCAGGACTCCTCGATTCTGGTGTCCACCGACTTCTCACTCCACACCTTTCACGAATCACATTATTTCGTATCCTATCCACCCTCTGTACTCCACATACATTCCTCAGCAGTCAAATCTCCACTGCTCTTATACATTGTTTATTTAGGATAGGATGGTTTAGGATAGGGTTAGGTTAAGTTAATGTTAATTTAAACTAGGTTAATTTAGGCTGAAAAGAGAAGGGAACGGTAACTTCCGGCATAAGTCAATCCGTGCATATGACACTGGCTAAGCTACATTGATTTTCATTAAGATATCTGAGTAGCTATCCAAATGTTAGTGTATCTAGTAACGTTTCATTCCTTCCTGGGAGCACCTTCAGGCCAATCTGAATGGTGGAACGAGATCTTATTATATAGCGCATGCCGACACGTGTTAGCATGTGAAGGGTCTGTCAGGAGCGTGTGAAAAGATGTGTGGCTGTCTGATGGAATGAGTTAGCCCACCTGTGTTTGTGATCTTTTCCATGTTGGATGGATTTGTAAATCACCTCGTGGTGAGTTTATTGCAGGTTTCAGGTCGGAAATGTACAGTGTTTCCAGAAACATAGTCTACGTGGGTCTTTTTCACTGTCAGTTATTAAAGTTCCTTTTACGAGATGCTGACGGGTGAGGGAATTGTAGGTAGTTCTGTATTTATATCTTATCCGATCCCTTCTGTGGCTAACATGTGAGTCGCCCTCACAGTTCAGTCCTCGTCATTCCTACGGAGGTATAAAGCCCACAGTCCCCACACGTGCAAGTATTCGCCGATAGATGACGTGGTCTTCTTGCATGGGCGTACCGTTCACAGCAGGGCGGTTCTTAAGTAGTAGCTGGGAGATTTTATAGTACCGGTAAGTGATTATCTTAGATCTTAGTGTCCTGACAATTAGTGCGACTCGTTTGAATCTCTGCATTTGACATTTTAATGGACGATATTTTTCATTATTCTCGTCAGTTTTATACTCGACAGACATGTAATTTTGGGAGAACAAAGTTTTTTTTTTTCTTTCTCGTTACTGCGAGAAGGGATGCTGTACCTTGAGTACCATTTGTTTACCGCATTTTTCATTTTGTTTTCCACGTCACCAATGGGTGGTGACCATACAACCATAGGCCTATCACAGGGTGATGTGGAGCCTACTATGGTGCCTCTGTTAACTGAGTGGAGAGAAGGAAATGCGGCATCCATCCTGGAACCATACCTCCACACTTTTCCCCGCGATTCTGTGGCGAGGCAACGTCAACCGCCAGGAAGACACACGGCCGTGCAGGGGCGGGTGCTATCCTGTGATTGATGGGTCTGCTCGGACAGAGATTGGAATTGATCAACATCACCAACAACTACAGATAATTCCAATGTTCTAATCCAGCTCTCGCCATATTTTTTATTCGGCCAAGAATGAGTTACTGCAGCTCGAGTTTTAAAATCGACACTGCATCAGTAACGAAAATAAATAAATAAATATTCTTAACCCCTTCACTCCAAAATGTTTATTTTATCTTTGCTACCATTGAACTACTTCCTTCAACTAGAGACAAACCTCTACACTCATTTCAAAATAACTTGGTCCAGAATTTCGTCCATTTTCTAGTTTATTTTCACGTCAACGGCAGAAAAAGCCAGTATAACAGATCTACGGTTTTTCTCTAACATATCTTAAATTTAAAGGCAAGCATCACATAAAAGTGTTAATGTATTCTCATAACCTGGGATTCATGAAGGAGAGGTGGCAGTTTTAGGCCAAGTTAATGAAGTATATTGGAATGAAGTGATTAATGAAGGCTCTAGTCTTCAGATCAAAAAGTACCCTGATTAAAAAAAAAAAAAAATGGAAACAGCAAGAATTAGATTTAAAAATACGTCCTCGGATTGAAAAGGTTAAGGTGCAATAAACAAAATGAACAGCTGAGGAGGAGGTGCTACGCAAGGGTCGTATTCTTAGTGGCTATGGAGACTATTACTTAACGCCTGTCCCTCATCGATTTATTTTGTATATAACACTGCAGTATCCTTTTGTATGTTACTGAGGCGAACTGTGTCCATATTTAACCCGTATAAATAACACAAATAAAATAGAGTAAAATGCAGAATCTACCATGAAGAGATGCAACGAAGCCCTCTACGACTCATATTTCGGTTTCAGGTTTCGGATTACGGTTTCAGATAACGGTTTCGGATTTCAGGTGTCAGATTACAGTTTCAGGTGTCAGATTACAGTGTCAGGTGTCAGATTACGGTTTCAGGTGTCAGATTACGGTTTCAGGTGTCAGATTACGGTTTCAGGTGTCAGATTAGAGTTTCAGGTGTCAGATTACAGTTTCATGTTTCAGATTAGAGTTTCAGGTGTCAGATTACAGTTTCAGGTGTCAGATTACGGTTTCAGGTGTCAGATTACGGTTCCAGATTTCAGATAGAGGTTTCAGGTTACTGTTTCAGATGTCAGATTTCAGACTATGGTTTCAGGCTTCAAATTACGGTTTCAGGTTTCAGTTTAGTTTGAGGTTTCAGATTACGGTTCTAGGTTTCATACTATGGTTTCAGGTTTCATACTCAGAACTGACATCGAGTTGTTTATTTACTGATTGAGGTTTTGAAAATGACGAGTTGATTCTATGCAAAATCTCAAACTGATTAATATTGGGCTTTTTTCTCAACGGTGGAGAGAGAGAGAGAGAGAGAGAGAGAGAGAGGGAGAGACTCAGTGCTGCATCATGACTTCCTGGATGTGTGTGTGTGTGTGTGTGTGTGTGTGAGATTCAGTGCTGCATCATAACTTACTGGGATATGTGTGTGCATGTGAGAATGAGAGAGGGAGAAAAAAAAAGTTTCTGCTTTTTCCAGAGAGAGAGAGAGAAGTTTCTGCTTTGTCCACACACACACACACACACACACACACACACACACACACACACACACAATGATAAACAAGTGAGGGAAAGTTTATCCTCCTGTCATTACTAGAAAAATAAAGAAAAATCAGAGTAATAAGTATGCTCTCTTGACTCATTTGTTTTTGCGGATAGAAAGAGAAAAGCAAAGCAAGGCTCTTCACCTTTGTCTTTCATGCAAAAACACAATAATTCCTACAAGAAGAATCACCCCAGGGAACCAAGAACTATTTTCTGTAGCTCGGAGAATGTAAAAAATTATATAACACATTACGCATTAAAAAAAGTGTAATACGCAAAATAAATCGCTAAAGAAAAAGTGCTTGTCTCCTGTATGAAGAAAATATGGCGAAATGTGGCATCTATATTCCTATCACAGCTTCAAGTTGCCCCAGATCGCCATCTTTTCATCTCGGTTTTTCAACATTAAAAAAAAGACTAACACCGAAAGACTATGCTAGCAACGAAGAAATTGTATGAAAAAATGTTGATGCGTAGTACTCTTTTCTGTCAATAAGCGACCTGAAATAAGCCGCGAAAGGACGAAAATCTGGATCAGATTATGGTGAAAGAGCTGTGCTAATAATGTGAAGCCAATTAATGTTTTTCTTTCTCTTAGTGAAATACCCACCCCAACGGGAGGCCACAGTAGGGGTGGCGCAATACCCACCCCAAGGAGGGACCACGGGCAGGGTGGCGAAATACCCATCCATAGGGGAAGTCACGGGGAGGCGCGTAGATCGCGCAAGGAATCCGAGCCAGAGGGTCCTACATCCCCCGCCACCATGCGCCCCTCTTCCTCTCAAGCAGACCCAACGACAAGTACCCCAAACTTGGGGTGGGACTTGTTACCATAGTCCTAAGTAGGCCCTCAGTAATGTCCACCGGACTTGCCACTAGAGGAGGAATGACCACCGGTCTTCCCAGAACAGCACTTCCCAAGGGGAGCAGTGGCACAGTAACGTCCACCGGACTTGTTGTAGAGGGAGCATCCACTAGATCTCCCTCTTCTGCCATCCACCACCGGGAGCAGAGGCATGGTAACATCCACCGGACTTGCCGTCAGAGGAACGTCCACCGGACTTCCCCCAACTGTCATCCCAGGGAAGGGAGCAGAGGCTTGGTAGCATCCACTGGTCCTGCCATAGAGGGAACTTCCACCGGATTCCCCTCAGCTGCAAATTTCCCCAGGCAGCAGGACCTCAGTAACGTCCACCGGACTTAACGCAGGCGAAGGAATGTCCACCGGACTTCCTCTACCTGCTGCCCCCGGGATGAGTGGAGCTCTAGTAACGTTCACCGGACTTGCCAGGTGGGAGGAATGTCCACCAGACTTCCTTCCTCCACTACCCCAGAAGGGAGCCTTGGTAATGTCCAGTGGACTTGCCAGGCAGAGGGAGCATCCACCTGACCTCCCTCTTTCCACTGCCCCGGAGTAGAGTTTCGGCGACGTCCACCAGACTTGCCAAGCTGAGGGAACGACCTCTGGTCTTCCCTCCTCCACT
>NC_136988.1:20789731-20988701 GCF_032717465.1 Coenobita brevimanus
AACATCGGACTGAAGGTGTTACTCTTTGACTGTGGCTCCATACGGTTTCTCGATGTAAATATATAAGGTTATCGTCGATTACAATAAAATACGACATTCTTTTGTCTCGGCTAAAAGGTAACTATGATATGAAGGTGTGATGACGGGAATAAATCGCTAAGAAGAGGCACTGCAAACTCTCCAGAACTCTTGTGATTACGACCCTGTGACCACTATTGGACACAGAATTGTCTTTTGAGTTTCGGCATTATAAATATGGAACCCTTGCAACTGTCTCTTTCTGTCTGCCTGTTTGTCTGTCTCGTAGCCGACTTAACTCTCTCTCTCTCTCTCTCTCTCTCTCTCTCTCTCTCTCTCTCTCTCTCTCTCTCTCTCTCTCTCTCTCTCTCTCTCTCTCTCTCTCTCTCTCTCTCTCTCTCTCTCTCTCTCTCTCTCTCTCTCTCTCTCTCTCTCTCTCTCTCTCTCTCTCGCAGCCGACAGTCGACTTTTTACTCGTTTCCTTAGTCTCTCTCTCTCTCTCTCTCTCTCTCTCTCTCTATCGTATTCGACTTTTTACCCGATTATTTACTCTCTCTCTCTCTCTCTCTCTCTCTCTCTCTCTAACATGGCCTAAAATTGCCAACTCTTCTTCTTGAATGGCTGATTGTAATAGTAGACTAAAAATTGCCATTTCTCCTTATTGAACAGAGTTGTGTAACAATAAACTGCCATCTTTTCATCTTGAATGCTGAGTTGTAGCGATAGATTAAGAAACTGCCATCTTTTCATCTTAAATGCTGAGTTGTAGCTACCGGTACCTATCTATCAACGGTATCTATACCCAGACGCCATAATCCCGTAAGGGTGGCCGTTTGTTTTTGAGTTAGTTTTATGAGGAGGGGCACCAACTCTTCGGCAACCCACTTGTTGATAAATAGGGGACACGTTTCGGTTGATAATATGGTTACCACCCAGCGTTCTGAATGGTTTCCTGGTTTACAGGAAACCTTTGGGCTTGTCACTAAATAAATATAAAGCCACCTGAAAAGTAAAGCTTTATAAAAAGTGACAGGAAAAATGGGAGAAACAGGAAGAGAGAACAGACAGAATAAGAATGACAAAGGTGAAGAAAGTAGGCAGCGCCAGCACTACTGTACACCAAGTGAGTAGATGATGGTCGCCACCACCTACCACCAGAGTTGTAACATTAGATAAACTGCCATCTCTCCATCTTGAATGCTGACTGTAACAGTAGTTTAATAAATTGCCATCTCTCCATCTTGCATGCAGAGTCGTCACAATAAAGAGTGTCAGCATGGATAAAAACTACCTCATGTTACATCACCTATGTTTTATTACGCACAATACTTTCAAATAAAATGTGAAATATCAGATGTGTATCGTCTCAGTCCAGGTACGCATGTACACAGGATGTAAGTTAAACGACATGATCCCCTCTGTACTTTACTTTTGAGACCGCATCAAAAGCCTCGATTTTTTTTAGGTAATTTTCATCTTGGCATCATTATCCTCATTTTCACCAGTGTCTCACAACCTTAACCTCTAAAGGTTGGTCGCCGTTCTGGAACATGTGTCGTGGAGACGTCGGTCCCCGTTCAAGAACGTTTAGCTTCGCACTCCATTAATTTAAAAAATGGCTTCTATGAAAACGTGTGTCATTGGGATGTACTTTGCTGGGTATAAAGATTTTTATGATAGGTTAATACTTTTCATAGCGATTTTTGAAAAATCAATTATTTGTGAAAAATGCTTGCTCCTGACAGTCGATTGTCTTAACAATGCTCGACCCCAAGGGGTTAGTATTGCCCTAGTGGAAATTTTATATAACAAGGTGACTTCAGGAATGTCTTTCAATACCATAATGTCATGAGGAATTGATCCAGTGATAAACTATAATCTGTAATCTTGGCATACAGCTCATGTCTGCTTACGAGTAACCTGTCCCAAGTAAACTGCTGTCGTTTTTCTAGTGCCTCCTGATCAGATAAATCTGCAAATTTCACTTCTGATTTGGTACACAAATGGGATTAGCATTAAGGCTGCACTTTTTAAATATCTTTTAGGAATACACAGATAACATCATCCTGGATGTTTCGCTCATATTTACCGGAAACAGAGGAAAAGTAGCTCTCGAATATGTAGTGCATGCCACCAAGTCGGAAAGAACAAGGGGGTTGGAGGAATATTCAGTTGAAGGAACAAGTATTGGGACTTCCATGCACGGGAAGTATTTTGTGGGTAAGGGACAATCACACAAAGGCCTACAAGTGCGGCTAAGAAAGTAAGTACCTAAACATTCCACCAAACTACGACACACAACAGTTGATTTGGTACAAATGTACTGAGGCGAAAGAGACCCTGCATAAACTCGCTCAGAACTGTGTACTTTCTGATTCATATTCCCTCATGGACTACTTGGTAGCCTATATTGGCTAGAGTTGTCCACAAGGTAGGGATAAGCATTCCCAAATCTGGGCAATCCTCTTGGCTTACAGATCCATTCCTGTATAGCATAAGTCAAAGCTTATTTATCAGTTTAATTTTAGCCTTGTAATGTATCTTCCTTTAGCCTGACAGCTCGTTCCCTTAACATACTGAGATTAATTGCAGCTAGTGTTCAATGAATGCCATTATCCACGAGTAAGACAATATGAAGTTGACTGTTTTGCACACACCGCCGCGACTCGTAATGTGATTTGTGTACTAAAATGAATGCTTCCATGGTAGACTGTACCCATCGTAGATTCATCCTAATAACCGACGCCACTCAATCAGTGTCTGCTTGCAGGGCAGATGACATCTACTGTACATGTGAATCATTCGTTTTTTTTACAACTAAGAAATAACTCCTGTATCTTCTGTTGTTTTTGTTGTTGTTGCTGCTGTTGTTGTTGTTGCAATGAATGGTTTACTTACTGTATATGTTGTTCGTCCACCAATGAAAAATTTTTCGGTTTATAACTAGTTGCTGTTATGTTGTCAAGGCATGTCATTGCATTCATGGCATGTCAGCGATGTCATGTCATTTCAGTTTCAATATCAGTGCTGTTATGTAATGTTGTTGCTGTTGTCATGTCATGTCATGTCATGTCATGTCATGCCATCGCTGTAGTGTTGTCATTTCATGTACGTGCTGGCACTATCATGCCACTTTTATTTCTATCTACTGTCTCTTACATCTCAGACAAAAATAAGAAAATCTGTGATGCAGGATTAACCGTGCTTGAACCAAGGTTGACACTTTTCTAAGCTTAAGTCTTTCTAAGTGGTTAGACCCGGGAAATATCAGATTTTTACTTAATGATTTTTTCATACATCGTCCTTACTAATACTGTAGCTATGGTACAAGACATTATACAGTATATGTATCTGTGTATTATATGTTCATACATATATATAGTATACATAATTAAAGTAAACATTTATCATTACTTGAGATGTTTAAGTTTTGTCCTGTAGTGACCACCACCATCGTCCACTACAACAGTCTCCCCTGCAACCACTTTCCTTGGCGGGCATGGAGACAACATACACACACTCCAGGCAACAACAGCACAAGAGACCCCTGGCTGCTGTGTCCTTTTTGCCCGCAGGAGCTGAACGGGTGACTCCACAGCCACACCAGGGAAGTCAGACCAGGGTGGGTGCCAACATCATTTCAAGCACCAGCTTCAGCCTTCTCGACAGCACCAGCTACAACCTGCTCACCAGTACCAGCTGCAGCTCCAGTCTCCCCAGCAGCACCTGTTCCAGCTTCTCCAGCAGTGTCTCACCAGCTCCACTGGCAGCCATCATCACTACAGCATTGCCTCCTACACATCACACCTGCTGTACCGGTAATCTTACAACGAACTGCTGTTAGGTCTGAAGAGTTTCCTTTCTCCCATCGCTGAATGTGTCTGCACCTTGGTCTCTGTGTAACTGTGGTAAAAAGGGACTAAGACAACCAGTGAACATGGTACCACAATATGTGGCCCTGGAGTGACCCCTCAGATGATGGTGGAGCAAAGGATAACTCTTCCCACATTCATTCACAACATAGAGGACTGGCTGGAGCATGTCAAAGCTGCTCTCACTGGCAGCACGGCCACTGACTCGCAAAAGTATGAGGCACTGCTTTGTGTTCTTCCAACAGAGGTTGTCTCAGAGGTTTCGTTGGTCATTACCAACCCACCAGCTGACCACAAACTTGCCATCCTTAGAGACGCCCTCTGCAACCAGTACCATCAGTCCAGCAACAACATCCTCCAGGACCTCACAATTCTCACACTTGGCAAATCCACACCAACCCAGTTTGGGGAAGAGATGCAGCACATTAACAACCGTAATGCTGACAAGCTGCTAGACGGATCCTGCAGCATAAACATCACCAAAAGCTTCCTGACAACGTCCGCCTTACCCTTTTACCATGGACACTGCCTCCTCAGCCACGGAATGCTCACCAACTGCAGACAGGGTATACAGGGAATTTACTTCACTGGCCCATCGCAACACTGTTTCCATAATCGCCTCAGGCCAGGAAAGTGCTGCCAATGCGGCTTCCAGCAACCAATGCTTCCACTTTTAGGGAAATTACCCTATTTTAGGGTAATCAAGCCTATGTTGGGGTAGGGTTTGGGGTAATGTTTTTTTTTTTTTTAGGGTAATTGGGCAATAATCTACGGTAATCAGACACGTTCACATTCCTTTAGAATAAGACCAATTTCGAATACTTTTTATTGACATTAATAAATAACGAGTCTATGATAAACAAATGTGATAATGTTCTGTCCATGTTTCGTTTCTGTTACTGTAGTACAGCCATTAAGTCTTATGAAGGAAATTTGTTTCTATCAGTATCACTGTATAACAGAGGTGTCACGAAAAAAAAAATAAAGCTTCACATTCATTCTGTCAGGGGTTATTTCATTTATCATTTGGAGTGTCCGTTGTTACAAAAATTTTGCAGTATTATTTTGCTATAGATCTGATCATTATTGTTTTTTGTTAATTTTATAGAAATACCTACTTACATATTACTGTTCTCATGCAGTTCCATTTTTTTTGTCAGGAAAAAAAAATAAATAAATAAATAATATTAATAATAATAATATTAGTAATAATAATATTATAGAAATTATATATATATATATATATATATATATATATATATATATATTGTCACGGGGTTTTTAATTTAAAAGCAATATTATATGATAATTCTCAACAATACTGAAGAGCAGGGACAATGAATTGTCTTGCTAAAATCAAGCAATGATTACTTTATGCTGGCTTGCTTCGCCGGTTCTCTCAGAACGAGAATTTATAAACTTTCTCAACAGTACACAGCAGAGACTAATTACTCACAATTGCTGTTTTTTAGTACTGTTAGCCTCTGGAGAAAGTGACTTCACCCCCTGACAATAAATAACTAATACTATGAATGATATCATGTTCTTGCTGATGCGTTAACTCCTAGAAGGCACAACGGATTTTAAGCTTAGTACAACAAGACTGGCCTAAGTACCAGTTATGAATAGCAAAGCGTTTATGCAAGCTAGGAGTTATAAGGGAAATAAGCTTAATTATGGAGAAATGAAACACGAGTTTACATTACATTAAGCTCAAAGAAAAAGAACTGTTAAATTTATTGATTACAAAAAAAAATAAATTTAACGTTACATTTCAAAATGAATTCAAAATAAAGAGATCACACTCACTCGCTCACTCAGAAGCTAAACTCTTAAACCTAGGAAAATACGAAAAGGAAATACTGGTCAATGTAGCGTATCACCAAGCAAGGGTGGGAGCCTGGAGAACTGTAGTCTAGTGGAGTCTGGGTGCTAGAAGACCTCTCTCACTCTCACTACTGGAGCACAGAACCACACTCCGTCGCGACATATAAAGGACTGATTCAAATACGATGCGTGTGGTAGGATGCACAGGCCAGCCGGAAGAAGGCATGGCCAATGGTTGAGGCAAGCAGGGACGAACAATATAGAAACAATAATATCGCTCAGTAGAATACTTAATGACGTGCATTAGAACGGTCACTTTTGAAACAGTGACGAATGTTTTGAAAAAAGTGTACCATCGAAATGGAGAGAGAAACGGTTAACTGAACAATACACAGTGAGTTTTCCACTAATGGTTCGTGGTTTCTCACAAAAGGAAAATGTCGTGAATTTGATTCGTGACATTACGCCCCTTCAAAATGAAATTTTTTCCTGATGGGAAAAAATTTGTGGAGATATATATATATATATATATATATATATACATCCTAACTCAGTCACACAAGATTCACACTGTGGTGTGTGTGCTATCCTGCTACAGGAGAAAATCACTATCGCCACTGAGTGTAAAAACCTCGTATTTACGTTAATAGAGGCAACCTTGAGGGTAAAAACTCCTTGACGACAGTGAAAATCCTGTACTCAGGTCAAACTGAGCGAAAGTTCGCTACATTTACACTGACAACTAATTGTTGTGTAGCGTGGTGTATGTGATACACGGTGTAGGTGTGACAGTTGTAGTGTAACTGTACCTACGTGTAAAATAATATAGTAAATATTAATAATATGGCGACAACGAAGGCAGAGGAGAAGAGGCGGCAGCGTGCGGCAGACAATCAGCTGGCCCGCACAGCAAAACTGCTACACCCATTGCTGTACCTGCAAAATCAATTAAGGTGGAGCATCAAAAGTGTCAGTGAGACAAAAATTCTTATTACATTACAATTACTCTCTCTGCCTAGTAATCAGTACATGCTATGAAAGGTATGCTCTAGCTGAAAAGTACGAGTGACAGCCTAAGCTTCGTACATTCGAGGTCGCCATTAATTTATTAGGTATATTATTAACCAGGAAACGTAGTCCCTGGACACCGTTGGTCTCGAGGACTCGTGTAGTTTACTAGTTAAACTTAACTCTACACTTATGATTAGTGTCGGCAAGTTGAGAATCCTTATGCAAACTCGGGCTCGTGTGTCCTCAGACAGCCTCGGACCGCACACGGGTCCTCAACCTCTGCCTTAACCTAGTGCCTATATATCAGGGAACTGAGAATCCCTGTGCAAACTCGGGCTCGTGTATCCGCAGACACAGCCTCGGGTCGCCTCTGCGGGATTCTCTCTCGAACATCCCCCTTAACCTACAGTACTTATTAATATCGGGGAGCTGAGAATCCTTGTGCAAACTCGGGCTCATGTGTCCGCAGACACAGCCTCGGACTGCACACAGGTCCTCAAACTTCCTCCTTTAGCCTAGAGTACACATATATATACAATATTGGGGCAGCTCAGAATCCTTACGCAAACTCGGGCTCGTGTGTCCGCAGACACAGCCTCGGGTCGCCTCTGCGGGTTCTCGAACTTTCCCCCTTAACTTACGATACATATGTATGTACAGGCCCTGGACATACTGTGTCCTGTGGGGCCAATGGGCGAGACATCAGGTCTGCACCCACTTCACCACTACCCTGTCTCTCAACTGACTCAGAGATTACAGGTGTGGTTACAAAGCACAGGAAGGACTTGTCCCTGATTAGTGGTACGCTGACACACACTGCAGGAACTCACAAAACTATCTATGTCTCGTCCCATCCCTGGACAGAAAAAGTCAGCTCAGATACGGCCCTGGGTCTTCCTTTTGCTCATGTGACCTCCTGAGGCTGAACAATGACCCCATTCTAACACTGTTAGGCGGTACTTGGCGGGAACGACAAACTGCAGTCGAACCTCCCCCTCGGGTGTTCGCAACTCATGGTAGAGCCGTCCTTGTTTGCGAAGGAACTTGGCTCGACCTCCCCGTGAATACTATATCACTCGACCCTTTTGTTTCTTCCGCATGGCAGCAAGTGTCGGGTCAGAATGTTGTTCTTGAACAACAATTTGGCTACACATCAGATCTTGCAGCGATTCAATAGTCACTGGGGTGACACAGTCTGGAGCCTCAGCCATGGCTCGTGTTACTGTAGCCAAAGTCTGAGTAGCGTCATCGGTGCAACTATCCTTAACACTGGGAATATTGCCTACGATTAGGTCAAATAAGGGTTCTGTCATGACAACTGCTAGTGTCGTACCAGTATAGAAAGAAGATGCCACCTGGATACGTGCCTCAGGGAACAATCTCACTGATCCATCAATAAGGTTAGCTTGGATCTGTCGACCTGTGACTGCTCAGGCCGAACTAGGCTCTACTTGACAGAGCAACCTGAGGATCCATTATCTCTCAGGACATTCACAGGAATGTCTCCCACAAACCCTGGCTGAACAAGGAAGGCACTGTCACCTGTGAGAGGGCATGTGGAGGAACCAGCTAGCCACTGATTAGGCTGCTGAATAAATGATGCGGCAAACATGGTGCCTTGTGAACTAGATACTTGTGGGGTCGTACTCACTGACTGTGGAGATGGAACACTGGCCATCTGTGGAGGGGGGTTCACTGTCGCTGTGGGACTAGTGAACTGTGGGGGAGTACCCGTACTGGTAGGGACGTGATCACCGTGCTGCTGCTGAGGAATGAAGGCTGCGTTTGCTTCCTGCCTCCTATTCACTTGAGCTGGTGGTGAAAAGGACGATCCCGATGGTCGGTTGCGTGGCTGATACTGCTGCTGGTTAGGGTACCTGTTGTACCTCTTCCACTCAGGTTTCTGAGCATTTTGCCCCTGGTCCTTCTTCTGTGGTTTTGGACCTTGGCCATTATTCTGAGAACGGCCTTGTTGCTGGGGTTCAGTCTGAGATGGTTTCCCAGATTTATCAGGTTTTCTGTTCCAGGTATGCTGCTTGCGAGTTTGATACCCATATGCAGTGAAATATGCGTCACCCTTTTCCACCATTTGGCTGGCATCTTTCACCTGGCAGATCTTAAGCTGTGCTACAAGCTCAGCAGGCCACAACCTCTCTAGCTGTGTACACAGCATAAGGTCAATTATCCCCTCACGCGTGGAAGGAGTTTTATCTTTCTTCATCCACTCATTTAAGTAAGCAGTGAGACGGTCGAGGAACTGAACAGCTGTCTCCTTGTCTTGGAGACGAGCTCGCATGAACTGAACTTTGGCGTCGTCTACTGTGAGACCATACGCCTTGATGAGTGCAGCTTTCATCATCTCATACGTGAGATTGTCTCCACGAATTCTGTGGAGAATATCAAGGGCAGGGCCCTCAAATAAACCAAGAAATTGGAGCCGCTTAGCTGCCTCATCCAGTTGATACATGTCTGCCATGTCCTCAAAACGAGCTATGTACAGCTCGATTCGCTCGCCTTCCTTGTATTAAGGAAGCTTGATGCGTGGGGTCGCCAGGACATGTGCAGGGAGAACACTCGTGAAGCTTGGACCAACTGCACCAGACATGTCTGAAGCCAAGGAATCTCGCTTGAGCTTCAGCACTTCCAATTCATGTTTTTCGCGTGCCTCTCGCTCGGCCCGTTCGTGTTCTCATTCTCTCTCGCGTTGTTGTAACTCGTATTGACGTTCTCTCTCGCGTTCCTCATGCTGTTCTCGCTCGTGTTCTAAGTCTAGTTCGCGCTGTTCTCACTCGTATTCGCGTTCCTTTTCGCGTTCCTCATGCTGAATTCGACACTCTTCACGAGCATCACTCTTGCGCTGCTGCTCGTAATTAAACCGAGAGAGGATGAACGCCTTGATTTCAGTTGGGTCCATAAAACCCATTTCTTTGGCTTCCTGTAAAAATACAGTGGTAGCCATGCCGCTAATTTACTAAGCAAGCCAAAACTGAGTACTGACTGCTGCTTCGCAAACGAATGCTAATAAACACAAGTAAAGAATACAGACACAAGCTAGTGATGACCAGTCTTATCTAGTTAACTGGCAAAGAATAAAGCAAGAATGCAAATGACTGGGAAGACTCAATAACTAACACAATGGGTACGGCGACTTCCCAGGAGCGAATAAAATCGTCTGGCGTTACCAAGAATAAAGTACTAAATAGAGTTAAGTATTCTATGGATTAAAAAAGCAGAAATTCACTTGCTAAACTAACGGTAAGCACATGTAAGCTTGTGCCTATAAACTTTAATGATAAATACCTAAATATGAACGAGTGAGTATTATCTCGTGAACAGTTTAGAGCTAGGAGTTAAATATCCTGGCGAGGTCGCCAATTGTCATGGGGTTTTTAATTTAAAAGCAATATTATATGATAATTCTCAATAATACTGAAGAGCAAGGACAATGAATTGTCTTGCTAAAATCAAGCAATGATTACTTTATGCTGGCTTGCTTCGCCGATTCTCTCAGAACGAGAATTTATAAACTTTCTCAACAGTACACAGCAGAGACTAATTACTCACAATTGCTGTTTTTTAGTACTGTTAGCCTCTGGAGAAAGTGACTTCACCCCTGACAATAAGTAACTAATACTGTGAATGATATCAGGTTCTTGCTGATACGTTAACTCCTAGAAGGCACAACGGATTTTAAGCTTAATACAACAAGACTGGCCTAAGTACCAGTTATGAATAGCAAAGCGTTTATGCAAGCTAGGAGCTATAAGGGAAATAAGCTTAATTATGGAGAAATGAAACACGAGTTTACATTACATTAAGCTCAAAGAAAAAGAACTGTTAAATTTATTGATTACAAAAAAAATTAATTTAACGTTACATTTCAAAATGAATTCAAAATAAAGAGATCGCACTCACTCGCTCACTCAGAAGCTAAACTCTTAAACTCAGGAAAATACGAAAAGGAAATACTGGTCAATGTAGCGTATCACCAAGCAAGGGTGGGAGCCTGGAGAACTGTAGTCTAGTGGAGTCTGGGTGCTAGAAGACCTCTCTCACTCTCACTACTGGAGCACAGAACCACACTCCGTCGCGACATATAAAGGACTGATTCAAATACGATGCGTGTGGTAGGATGCACAGGCCTGCCGGAAGAAGGCGTGGCCAACAGTTGAGGCAAGCAGGGACGAACAATATAGAAACAATAATATCGCTCAGTAGAGCACTTAATGACGTGCATTAGAACGGTCACTTTTGAAACAGTGACGAATGTTTTGAAAAAAGTGTACCATCGAAATGGAGAGAGAAACGGTTAACTGAACGATACACAGTGAGTTTTCCACTAATACTTCGTGGTTTCTCACAAAAGGAAAATGTCGCGGATATATATATATATATATATATATATATATATATATATATATATATAGATATATATATATATATATATAGTGATATATATATATATATATATATATATATATATATATATATATATAGTATATATATATATATATATATATATATATATATATATATATATATATATATATAGTGAATTACTGAATAAAGGTATAATTTAGGGTAATCTAGGGTAATTCACAGAAACGTTTGCGGTAAGAAAAATTTTTGCTGTGGAAGCACTGCCAGCAACCCACCACATCCTAGCCACTTGCCTTCTGAAGCCAATAGCATTGACAGCCGATTCCAGGCCCTCCACGGATGCATCAACATCTTGAAATATCCGCTAAGCCATGGGCAACCACCCCAAGGTGCTCTGATGCTATGACCAACTATAGCTCAACTAAACAACTCTGCATGCCACCCTACCACCACTTAGTGGGACAAAGTATGGTGGCTCAATGCTCGTTTCAGCTGTCGCGCCCGCAACTGTGTCGCTCCCTACACTTGTCAGAAAGACTTCAGCAGCGATGAATGGTAGGCACTGCCACCCCCTCACCTTCACCCCATCACACAGACATCCCTGCCACAGCTATCACTCCTATGCAGCATGTCACCTTCCTGGACGTCAGTGACTGCACTTCAAGACTTTTTTATCTCATCAACACAGGAGCGACCTTTAGCATCTTTCCTTCACCCCCTCACCACAACTGCCAGCAGCCTGCCTATGACCTCTTTGCATCTAACAGATCGCCCATTGCTACTTATGATGTGCTGAACCTCAGCATTGACCTTGGCCTGCCACACACTCTGACTTGGCCCTTCGTTGTTGCTGATGTTTCTCAATAGATCCTTGGCCAGAACTTTGTAGCTTACCACAAACTCATTGTTGAGCCATCGAACAACTGCCTCACTCATGTTCCCTCAAGACGGAGGGTGGTCAGCAAACCTGCCACATGGACAGACATCATTTCTTGCCTTTCACAGCCCAACGACTTCTCCTACCTCCTGCAGGATTTATCTGAACTGTTCTCTCCATGTACATCGCCAGTCCACACCTTTCCTAGGATCTTTCACCACATTGAAGCATCAGGACCCTCAGTTTTCGCCAGACTTTGCTGCCTTCCTCCAGAGTGACTCAACGCAGCCAAGGCAGGCTTCAGCTCCCTCCTGGACCAAGGCATCATCCGATCCTCCAAGAGCTCTTGGGCCTCTCTGCTTCACATGGTCCCAAAATCCGCCCCCAGTAAGTGAAGAGCTTGTGGCAACTATAGAGCCCTCAACCATATTACAAAACCTGACCCATCCCACACTTCCATGATTTCCACCACAAGCTCTACAAGAAGATATTCTCCAAAATTGACCTTGTGTGCACCTTCCGCCAGATTCCAGTGGCACCTGAAGATGTCCAGAAAACTGCCATCACCACTTCTTTTGGACTCTTTGAGTATGCCTACATGAGTTTTGGGCAACACAGTTCAACTCAGACCTTCCAGTGATTCATAGACCACATTCTCCTTGACCTCGATTTTGTCACACTATACATTAACAACAAACTGGTTACCTCCCCATCCACTGCTGACCATCACAGTCACCTACAGCTTCTTCTCCAGTGCCTCCAGGACTTCAGTCTCAAGATTCATCCAGTCAAGTGTATCTTTGGTGCTGCATCACTTGACTTCCTCGGCCACAGAGCCTTCTCAGATGGCTTTAAACTCATTTAGGCTTTTCGACTGGACGATCTCTTTGTCCAGGCTATTCCACATGTCAGTGCATCAATATGGAAAACTGTATTGCTTAATATCCTTCAGGCAACTTGTCTTTTTCAGTTTCATTCCATGTCCTCTCATTGCTCCCCCATCCCATACAAACAGATCTTCTCTTTCAATTTCATCTACTTCCATCATGGCCCTGAACACTGCAATCATGCTGCCTCACTCTCTTCTTTCTTCTAAAGAAGGCAGACCCAACTTTTCCAGTCTTTCCTTGTACAATAGATCTACCAGGCTAGGGACCATCTTGGTTGCTGCTTTTTGTATTACCTTTTTATGTGGGGACCACACCACTGCCACATATTCCAACCTGGGGCAGATCATAGCCACTGTCAGTTTTTATCTCCTCATCCATGTATTGAAATGCCACTCTTATGTTTGTCAAGAGCTTGTGTCTCTCTGACAGTCTTGTTAATGTGTTTTTTGGGTGACAAATTATCCCGGACCAACAGTCCTACGTCCGTCTCTTATCTCGCTTTTGTGATTGGTTCCTTTCCCATCCAGTAATTCAGTGATGGCCCCTTAGTACTGTTACCCCATTCCAATATTTTGCATTTTTTTGCATTGAGTTTCATTTCCCATAACCTGTTCCAATCGTAAATCCTGTCCAGATCTTACTGCAGCATTTTACAATCCTCTTCAACTTTTACTCTCCTCATAATCTTTGCGTCATCTGCAAACTGACTTGCATAACTGTTGATTCCATCCACCATATCGTTTATGTAAATCAGGAACATTATGGGCGCCAGTAACGAGCCCTGCAGAACTCCACTTGTTACTTCCCTCCACCCTGACACCTTGTCCTTTATAACTATCCTCATCTGTCAGTCTCATGAAGTCTCTCATCCACTCCAAGAGGTTCCCTTTCAGTACTCCTATGCATTCCAGTTTCCACATTAGTCACTTACGGGGTGCCTTGCCAAAGGCTTTCTCCAGATTGAAGTACACCCAGTCCATTTAACTATCTCCTGTAGCACGTCAATTGCCCTTGAGTAGAGGCTCAACCAATTAGAGACAAATGACCTTCCATTTCTGAATCCAAACTGACTTTTTGCCAATATGTCCATCCCCTCCAAATATTATATCCACGTGTCTCTCAAGATTCTCTTGCACAGTTTGCAACTATGCTGCTCAGGGACACTGGTCTGTAATTCAGGGACTTTTCCTTAGTCCCTCCTTTGTAAAGTGGTACCACATTGGCCCCTTTCCATTCCCTAGGCACTTTCCCTTTCTCCAGAGAACACGCAATTAACCCATGAGTCTTATTCACCTGTTGCTCTCAGCATTCCTTAGTGTGTGTGTGTGTGTGTGTGTGTGTGTGTGTGTGTGTGTGTGTGTGTGTGTGTGTGTGAATCTCAGGTCAGAGACGAAGGTCACAAACAGACATACACCATGACTAGTTCCTTGTCGTAACTAATCTTTATTTGCCCAAGAAAAGTAAGAGATGAGAAGAATCTGTGACCTTCAATCTTTTGCTCTTTCTGTAGGACCAAGCTCTCTGTTATGGGGGGCACGGAAGGTTTAATAGCACTTTTCCTTAGCAGTTTGTCTTCCATACAACAATATGTATATTTTTTTCTACATTATTTTTGTCATTTTAAAATCGACAAAATGTACATCAGTTTCTCATACATACAAGAGAGTACTGTACTGAAATAAACTGCTAAGGAAGAAATGGCATGCAACCTTCAGTCCAAGCTGTAACATAAGACAAAAATGTTTAAAATTATTCTCTTGTAACTACGGTTATTATTTTCAGGTCAGCCCTTCTTTGATGTGACCTTATCTCATTCCATCGAAGTGAAATTTGGAACAGTAGCAAATACAGAACTTGTTATTTTGGACGCTGAAAAGCCTATGCATAGTTTCAAAAATACACGACATTGTAGACCTATTACTACACCCAGCCACTGATAGCATACTCGGCTGAAAATAATTGTCTGGCGCTGGCTGGAATTGAATCGTAGAACTCTGTTGATCATGAAAGAACACCAGGCCAGAGTTCCTGTGAGTCCTGGGGAGGTCAGTACCATCATCTAGATGTGCATCGTGACGGCAAAGGCTTTCTGTGGGGATGACAAGGTGATGCACATTCTTCTTCCCAAGATTTGTGAGGAGAACGGGCTGCCTCACCTTGTCATTCCCGAGTGCTTCGCCTATGACGTTCGTCTTGCCTCTCATCATTGTCGAGAGTGTAGACCCAACAGCTGAAGCCTACCACTTCCTGTCAGACACCAATGAAGAGGCTGCGGCTTGATACTCCATTGGATCAGCACAACTGCCCATCTTTGGTTACTAATCTGGCTCCGAACCAGACCACGAACACGGCTACTCATCCTTCTGGCGACCACCACCAGTTGCCAGCGACTCCGCATCTATGGCCGAGGATGCATCGACCGAGTCCTCAGCTGAGGAGGATGTAGTTGAGTCCTCCCCTCCTCCAGATGCGAAGGGCGGCCAATCTCACCCTTCGCTCTTGGCCAGTGACTGCCAGCTTGAAGTGTCTGCCTACCAACACCTGCATTCCTTTAGTGCCCACATCCGATCATACCAGTTCAGGGGATCATACTATAAGACCCTGTGCGATCTTCTCTGGATGGATGACCTGGGTGAGGAGGTCCCTTCAAGCTTGATTATCTGGTGAGACCATCAACCTGGCCGGTCTTTGAGCTTTGTATTTTATGTTTTGTGCTTGCTTGGCTTCTTATATCAACCATCATGCCTCCTGCCTTGCTCCCCTTGCCAAGTCTTATAGTTTTAACCTTAGTTATCTTATTTGGCCCAGTGCCCCTACTATTGGGTGACGGCCATTAAGCCCTAACCGGCAACATCAAATGAGAATTACCAGTGATAGTATTAACCTTTTCATTGCTGATGACATAACTGACCCATCACCAAGACAGTTGGCATAAATCTAACAGGCTTATTGAAAAATATACAATTTTTCGGGCACTATACAGTATGTCTACAATCTAGGTGATCATAGTTGCAGCCACTTACTAAATATGTCACTATGAATGTGTAAAAATCCAAACAGGAGTGTACAGGGACCTGACTGGGGAGTTTGCCACTCAAGATATCCCAGAGCTTATAATGTCACCTCACACCTTGCATAGTCAAGCATGGCCTGAGGAAACCGAGCTTATTTAATTCTATATCATTTTATATTTCAAAATATACATTTATCTGTCTATCTATCCATATATCTGTCTATCTGTCTATATACTGTACCACAATAAATTCGTCATTTATGAATAATCATACTTGTTCTTATCATAGTATCTCGCCACTGCATGAAGTACAAAACTCGCAGATATACCCATAAACCACCGGGCCCATTCCCCTAACTGTTAGTCAGTTTTCAGTGGGTGCTGAAGGGAGAGGCATCATACATATTATGGTCATTTCAATTCTGTCACATGAAAATACATTCATTAGTGTTGAAATTATACTGACTGACCTCTTTTTTTTCCTTATGTAGCCAGAATAATTGCATGTGCAGAATTTGCTTTGCTCTTTATTTATTTCTTTATTTTGTCAGTGATTCATTTTCGACTAGCGGCAGTTGGAAGAGACTGAATTATTGTTTTACGATTCTGCACGGGAGAGAATGCAGTTAAAATAAACGGTGCTGACATGGGTGGGTGCCTTGAAAATCAGTGCTTTTGCACTTTTCTATTCCTGTTTCTGGATCTCTTCCACCCCAAATAAGTAAAAAAAGAGGGATAAGACTTACGAAAGCCAATCAATTAACGTTGTATTTTCCCACAGCATTGGTGCCCTCTTCCTGGCAACATGGACAACAGACACAAGGTAAGTTCTTCTTTGTTTCATTGGTAATTCATTACTGCATGGACCAAACTGAAGTTGAGAACACTGAAGCTGTGTTATGAAAAATAATGAAACTGAATAATGAAAATCAAGAACACCAGCTCATAAGCCTGTCTCCAGCTACACCCCCTAGGAGGCTTTCCCCCACCCACCTATTTTTCCCGATGGACCTATTTTCACCACATGGCCCCTCTTCCCTCATGGACCTGTTTTCCTCAAAGGCCTATTTTCCACCAAGGACACACTTTTACCATGGACTTGTTTTCACCATGGACCTAGTCTCCCTCCTGGACCTGTCACCCATGCCTTTTTTTTTCTCTCTCTTTATGGATATATTTTCACAGAACCAATATTCCTATTAACCTATTTGCCCCCAGTGACATGTCCCTCATGGACTTATATTTCCCCTTGAATAGTGTTACGCTAGGGACATATAGTTTCTCACGTGGACCTGTTTTCCCTCTGTGAACCTAGGCAAGGGAGAACACCATATCCCAATATGGGCCTATTTTCTCTCATAAACATAGTTCCCTTTTTTTTTTTTCTAACTCAAAAGACCTTTATTTTCACGTAGGTCAGTTGCCTTTAAGTGTTTTGTGTTCATTGCAGAGAATGAAAGGGTACCAGGGACAGAAGAAAGATTTAGGAAGCGGAGAGATGGAATAAGGTACAAGCGTTTGACAGTTAATGTGGATAAAACAAGAAGACACGATCAAGGGCAGGTGGCACGATTGTAAAAGCAGTGTGTCATCTTGATCAGTTTGCCAGAAGGGTGTATAAATTACTTTAATTCCGTTTTGTGCTGTCTTTGTGATTAATGGGTGTATAAGAGCTGTCATGTTATTAGCTAATAGTAGACTGCAATAGAGTGCTGATTTTGTGTGTTCTTACCTAATTGTTCTTACCTAATTGTATCTTTACAGGAATGTGTGTGTGTGTGTGTGTGTGTGTGTGTGTGTGTGTGTGTGTGTGTGTGTGTGTGTGTGGTATATAAAGGAGAGCATACAGAAGCGGGGAGACGAAAAATGATTAATGTTGCAGAAGTCCCTTGAGTGTGTGGAGGAGTTCTGTTATTTGGAGAACATAATATGTGCTGGAGGTGGGGCTAGAGCTACATCGGTGACAAGGGTATGGAGTGATTGGAAAAGTTCAATTATTACCCCTCCTGACACTGAAAAGGCTCTTCTTCTGTGTAAAGGGGATCCTTGTATGCAGCATATGTTAGGAGTGTAAACCTGTATTGTAGTGATGCATAGGCTTAAAATTCAAATACACAGAAGATGAGAATGATTAAGTGGATGTGTAGGCTACTGTAAAATGTGTCCGTGAATGATAGGCCTGGGGGACGTTAGGATTGCGAATGAAGAGCTGAGAAGAAGGAAGGAACTTGAATGTATTAGTGTTGTGATGAGAAGGGATAGATTGAGTTGGTTTGGGTGTGTGAAGGAGGGCAACTGAATGTGGAGGATGAGAGGTATGAATATTGAGGTTCGATTTGTGTGAGGCAGACCCCTCCCCCCCAAAAAAAAAAAGACTTGTGACCTCAGGGAGACGAGATTGAAAGAAAACGCTGCTAGAGATCGAGCATTGCAGAAAGCAGCCATTAGTTGACCAAGGCCGATGCATACAAACATGTTGGAGTCTTTATAAACAAGCAGATGAACGAACAGTCTACATAGCTCTTTTTTTCACACATGGATCTGTTTAGCCCAGGGACCTGTTCCCCATTGAATCTATTTTCCCTCATCTATCCACCCATCAACCCACAACCTACCCACTCACCTCATGTAGTAGGCCCGTCTACTTTGTCCTCTGGAGAGCCATGCATCCACCCACCAACCGACAAGCCCACCAATCAGATTATCCACTCCTAGCTCCTGCCTCACACATTATATCCATCTACAAAAATCCCACACCCTCTACCTACCCACCCCACTCCACTAACCTAACCAACCCAATCACATCACCCATCCCCGCATCCACTCATCCACCCTACCCCATCGTGCCTGTCCACCCACCCATTCTCCCACCAAGCTCCAGTGGCAGGAATGTTTGCAAGTTTACACACACACACACTCACACACACACACACACACACACACACACACACACACAAACTGTGCATATACAGTATTGATATGCTCAGTTATCGAGTAGGTACAGCATAGTCATTAGATCACTACAATGGCATTTCATTTATAATGGACACCTCTATATTCAAATACCCATAAGATTTTGAGCTGCAGTTTACTACTGACAGACAGAAGTGTGTAACTATGGATTTTCATTTAAATGTATTTTTAAATAACGGATATGCTGGTGTTATCCTGGAGCCTAAGGGAAGTGACTCATCCTGCGTCATCTCAATGGGGTGCCTCTGAAAAGCCTAGTATTCCGGTAGATGGCTCCACCATTTGGACAACCACATTCCCCACGCCGTTTAAAAAGCATATTTATCTTTGTTAAATATCTACACTGTTGTGTGAATCTGAGCATCATAGTAATATCATATACCATACTATAAATGACACAAATAGAAATGTAGAGAGAGAGAGAGAGAGAGAGAGAGAGAGAGAGAGAGAGAAACATAGTGTGAATTGTTTAGATTTATCATAAACAGAAATTAAAATATCATTGATGGCATGTGATGGCAAACCGCCATTTCAGTGGTCCTGGTTATTTAATTTTTGCTACATTTAGTGCAAGTTAGGTTCTTAATACATAGTTTGTTCAGACTGTAAATTACACCTAGTGGGTATTTTGACTCATTCAGTCTTTGTGTGGGAAGAAATTAAATGTTCAGTAAATACTGGGACTCAGCATTTTGCTCATTTCCTTCAGGCATGCGCACCACAAGACAGTCCCAAGTTGCCCCTTAGACCCTCCAAAGCAATTACGGTACCTTACTTCATCTAACCAAACCAGACAACAAGTAGTCTAAATTGTATTATTTTAACCCCCTAGTGCAAGATGATGCAATGCGAGTCATAATCCTTGTAATCTGAATAGTAACTGATGATGCAACATGACCCAACTTCTCTATAATTGGTCGTAGAAACTTTTCCTGTGGATGGATTTGCGTCAAATTTGGTTGAGTCAATGCTAAAGGTTGCCAGGTCTTGGGTAAATGTATGGCAGCAGTCGGGAGCTTATCGGAAGGGTAAGTCGCCCATATTTAGCTCAGTATTGTCCCGTCAGGCAGGCTGGGAGGGTGTGTGAGCACACAGCTGGACATTTAAACCCACATTTGGCTACTACTGCACCGTCCATACCTTACATGTGTATAGTGATATTGTGTTGTATATAGTGCAGTGTGCTTGTGAAGAACGTTTATAAGTGTTTCTTATATATTTTCAGAGAGAGCCAGATTTGAAAATTTCAAACCGACTTTGCTGTTCCCTTGCTGTTCTTACATTTTCAAACCAGAAAAATGTCTCGCAAGGACCTGTCGATGGAAGAATATATGAAATACTGTTATGAAGGGAGATTTGCCAGTTAGGTAGTCTCTTACCTTCGAGACGTTTCTGGTACCGTAAGTTCCTGTACAAGTCATCAGAGTTGCCAGTTTGCCTGTTGTTTGTGAGCGTAGTTATTTCGTAAGTTAAACATTCATTTATTTTTATGCTCTTTTTCTTTATAATGTTTTATTTAAGTGATTGCTTGTTAAATTATGTAATTTAAGTTCGTATGGTAAATGATTTAGAGTGTTATGTAATGTGAGACAACTCTGCATGTTTTGGGCTGTTTTCGAGTTGGCAACTGTTGCCCGTCGAGAGTATACTCGTAGAATGTGGAAGTTTTGAGAGTAATGCAAGCTTAAGATGGGGTAGAGATTATTACAAGTTTAGTCGGGTGTCAAGTCAGTTTGAGTGAAATGCAGTCGGTTTTGGTGAAGATTGTATATTTTTGGTACTTGTGAAAACAGTGGCAAACAGTGATAGTTATTGAAGTTTGTATATCATTGGAACTTGAGAAAACAGTGAAGTGTCAACATTGAGTGTAATTACTGTACTGTCAGTGAAGATTATTTTCGGTACTTGTGTAATAAGTGAAGTATTGGCAAGCATTAAGTGTACAATCGGTGAAGTGTTGTTAAGCATTGTGTAATAGCAGTTAGTAAAGTGTGTATAGCTCCAGTGCGTATGAGAACAGTGAAGTTGGAAAGAATTAAGTGGAATTATTTGGAAAATAAAGACAGTGAACTTTAAGGAGCCAGTGTTTATTTTCGCCTCAGCTGATCTTGTGTACTGTACACCTAAAGGCTGACCATAAGAAGAACAACTCACTGGGCAACATCCTTCCTGTACTGTACTCCTGCTGTTGGAACCTGTGGCAGTGTGGGACTGGGCTGTAACAATACTTATTCAGTGGAAGTGAGAGTGAAGAAAGCAGTGAGAGTGAAAGTGAATACGTTGAGAAGAGAGTGAGGAGCAGGAGAGCGAGGGTGAAATATGACCCTACGGGTGATAAGGGCAAACTCCCGGTCATGGCTGCTGTGATAACCACAGTAGAGAGCGGTAGTAGCACCATCACTACCACAATTCCTTTCACCACTGCCACTGCTGGTCCTTTCACCACTGCCACGACTGGTGCTACTACCACTACTACTTCCATCACTCAGACGGCATCTATCACTTTCCCAGAGACCACCACCATCCCTGTCGTCATTCCTATCCCCCCCAACACCACTGCCTTCACTGCCACCACGCTTGCCACCACTGAAAGCATCCCAACCCTGGAGACTGAGCCGCATTATCGTCACTTATCATCCACCCCCCCCACCGCAAACACTGATCTCTTTCCCCTCACAGTCACCCTACACTCTCACCACACTTCAACCCGCCCGCATCTCACAACCCATCCAAGATATTTCCATATCATCTTCCCCAGCTAAATCTGGAAAGTCACTGTCCCCTTCAGACTTCATTCCCCCTGAATATAAGCAAGCATCATCAGCAGCAGCACCACCACCACCACAACCATCTCCTCCACAACCATCTTCACCACAACCATCTTCATCATAACCATCACCACAACCACCATCTCCATCACCAGGATCACCTGAACTTTCATCCACCCAGCTATCATCAACGCAATGATCATCACCATCTCCCTCCCCACCACCAAGATGAGGGCACTGTGGGCCTAGGCGAGGTAATGGTGGGCGGCAGAGAGGTAGTCGTTTGTCTCGGGGTCGTGTGCGCCACAGACATACACAGCCAACATTTCCCAAGGTGGTGACCGTCAGCAGGAAACTTGGAGTTCTGGGTCATTTACACCCGGTGCTGGCCTCTTCACTGAAACCCCAGGTTTGAGAGTGGCAGCACCAACCACATCACTCCAATACTTCCAACTTTGTTTTACCAGGGAGTTACTCACCTACCTGACGGTCGAGACAAACAAATATGCCACGTTTCTAGGGACTGCACTAGATGTTTGGTACCTCTGCAACGAAGAGGAAATGGCTCGGTTCCTTGAATTGTACTTTCTTATGTGGATTCGTGAACTGTCAACCATAAGACACTATTGGCGTTCATCAGAGGTTCACGATTACCCCATATTTTGGTGAGCTATGAGTGGAAAACACTTCAGGGACATCCTGAAGCACTTTCATGCTTTCGATAGTCTCGCCATACCCGTGGGCAATCAGGATCGGCTGATAAGGATTCGCACAGTGATGGAGTATCTCCTTCAGAGGTTCAAGGATGTTTACATCCCGGGTGAACATCTTAGCCTGGATGAGGGATCTCTGGGTTGGAAAGGGCAGCTCTCCTTCAGTGTATATAATCCTCCGAAGCCCCAAAAGTATGCCATAAAACTAAACACCTTGGCTGAGGCAAGGAGTGGTTACATTTGGAATTTTGAAGCATACACGGGGGAGAAGAAGTCTCTAGAGAACACAGTGTGGGGCATCATTGAACCTTTGAAGGACAAAGGATACAAGTTTTATATGGACAGTTATTACAACTCCGTATCACTGTGCAAATGCCTCTTTGCAGAGGGAGTGTATGCGTGTGGCACAGACTGGCAAGGGGAGCACCATGGGAGCTGCAGGACATCAGCAGTGCTAAACGCCTTCCTGATGATGGAGTGGAAGCTAGGCACAAGGGCAATGTAATGTTGTTGCTGTGGAAGGACAAATGTAACGTAAATATGGTGTCCACCTTCCACAGCAACACCATCATCTCTAAGCAGGTGCATGGGAAGGTCAAGGGTCCAGACGGGGGATTCCACCACATTCAGAAAACAGTGAACAAGCCCGTCATGGTGGAGGACTATAATAGGCACGTGGGCAGGGTGGATCATTTCGATCAGATGATCCAATAGTACCCCCCCCAAAGGTCAAGTGGACAAAAGAAAATTACCTTTTATTTCATTCACATGGCCCTATTCAGTGCCTACACCCTCTGCAAGACAAACATCCGGAGACCTATGACTCTCCTAGAATTCCAGGAGCACATATGTCACAAACTCCTGATATTCCGGGAGGAGGAGTCGCCGGTATCAGGTCATGCCCTTCACCATGACCCAGACCTTCCCTCGTGCCTGCAGCAACCACAACATCAACTGCAGCCTCCGCTCCACCTCCTACAACAATCGCTCCACCTCCTGCAACAATCGCTCCACCTCCTGCAGTAGCTGGCCCGTCAGGAGTAACTCCACCAGTTACTGCCATGACCGCACCACCTCCCACAGTAGCTGGCCCATCAGGAGTTACTTGGCCAGCTGCTGCCACTGCACCTCCAGCAGGAGTACGGAGGCGAGGAGATGGAGAAGCACCGCCGTCCAAGCGCCGTCAATATATCGATGATAGAACACGCTTGGACTCCACTCTGCACCACACCCTGGAGAGAATCCCCAACAGGAAAAGGCTGCAGTGTGTGTTGTGCTACTTCAACAAGAGGAGAAGGGACACCAGCCATATATATGCCGTTTGCAATGTGCCGCTCTGCACAGGAGGGTGCTTTCATCAGTATCACACTGATGAAAGCATACAGCAGTAAATCACATTGCAAACACACACACACACACACACACACACACACACACACACACACACACACACGCATGCATGCATGCACAGACAGACAGACAGACAGACAGACACTCACACACACACACACACACACACACACACACACACACACACATCACAAATACTCACAGTCACACTCAGGCTGTGATCGTAGCTGTCCTCCTCTCTGTAACTCCTCCTCTCAGGAAACACTACAACACTGCTAAAGGACGTGAGTAACCAGCTTATTTGTCTAGTTTTTATACTATTGTACTGCAAGGTATAAACTGTGTGTTTACTATATATTTCTCATAGGGAAAATGTGGTGCAATTCATTGCTCTTCTCTCAGTCATTTTACTCGTAAAGTAGTCGCATAAAAAATCTGGAAAAAGCTTGATGAAGCTGATGATTTCCCATGTATACCTATGTAAAGCAAAGTAACCTATGTGTGAAAATAAATGGGGAAAAGTTACGAAAGACAAACATGCCCAGCCTACAGGCCTGAGCGTATGAGCTGTCACAGTGCCCAAACCACATGCAACCCATAGTAACTTTTCAAAATCATTTTCTCCATAACAATAAGGCTTATAACACTGAATTATATCATGGGCTTCCTTAACTTTGGGCTACTTAACTGGTTAGAATTCAATTTATGTAAGTGTCACTAACAACATACGAAATAATAAACAAATCAAAGGTTTTTAGGCAATTTTCTTATTTTTTTTATTTATTCGAAAACTATTGGACGTATCAACTTCAAATTACCACAGATGAAAGATCGTGAAATTCTGCGTATAGACATATCCTTTGCAGCTGCGCGTCACGGGAAAAATGTTTCACGGTGATGTTGGGAAATTATCACAAGCTAGTTTTCACGTAAATAAGGTTTATTCAGGCTTCATTTATGTACATTTATTCATCTGTTTTATGTTTTTTTTTTCTTATCTGATAGTACAGTATAAACACCTACGAAGATGATGGGAAGCGATTTACAACAATATAAGCACTTTCTGAGGGTAAAATGGGCCATAGAACTTTTTTCCTTGCCGCGTGAGTGGCGCTGGACTGAGCGAAATTTTGGTTCTGTGTGTGGAATGAAAACTTATTGGAAACTTATGGTACGCGAGAGGGTTAAGCATTTGTCCTCGTGCATTTGTTTTGAAAACAAATCTCACGTGCAAGAACTTAAACACGGGACTGTCTTGTGGTGCGCATGTGTGACGGGAGTGAGCAAAATATTAAGTCTCAGTATTTACTCATCATTAAATTTCTCCCCACATACAGACTGAATGAGTCATGACACCCACTAGGCGTAATTTACAGTCTGAACAAACTATGTATTAAGAACCTAACTTGCACTAAATGTAGCAGAAATTAAATAATATAGGACCACTGAAATGGCGGGTTCACATCACATGCCATCAATGATATTTTAATTTCCGTTTATGATAGATATAAACAATTCACGCTACGTTGTATATACATGTTCTATTTTGTATTATTTATGTTACGGTATATAACATTACCATGATTCACAGTTTCACACAACAGTGTCGGTATTTAACAAAGAAAAATATCCTTTTTAAACAGCGCCGGGAATGTGTTTATCCAAATGGTGGAGCCATCTGTCGTAATAGTAGCTCTGAAAGCACCCCATTCATACCTGAAGAGTTTTTTTTTTATGCAAGGAAGAAGGAACCAAAGGCTACGAGCCTGCAAAACAGTTCCTTCTAAGAAAAAACAAAAACAATACAAAAGACAGCCAAATTCAAGATCTGCTCATTTCCAGATGCCTGGACACACAGCGTTTGAAAGACTGGAGATCTTAGGAAGTAGGAAATACAGACAGAGGGAGACAGTTCCAGAGTTGACATGTTGCATAAATGAAAGATTGGGCGTAACATTTAACTCTTGCAATAGAGACCTGGACAGAAAAGGGATGAGAGTTTATTGCTAGACGAGTGCTATGCACCCGTTGTAGCGGTGGAGGGATGCAAGCAGACATTTCAGACAAGCAAAGACCATTGAAGTAGCAATAGAAAAGAGATAAAGAGACAACAGTGTGGTGAAGAGACAGAGGTTGAAGGGAGCCAGTAGGAGGAGGAGAGTTAATGAGATGAAATGCCTTTGACTCCACCCTCTTAAGAAGAGCTGTGTGGGGGGAACCTCACCACACAAGAGAGTTGTACTCCATACAGGGGCGAATAAATCTTGTGTATAAAGTCAACAACTGTGCAGGGGTAAAGAAGGTACAGAGTCGGCTTAGCACACCTAATCTCCTGGAAGCAGATTTTACCAGAGATGTAGTATGATCCTTCCAAGATAAATCCCGAGTGCATGAGACCCCAGCATGTTCAAGGATGATGCTGGATTGAGCTGGATACTATCAAATTTTAGTGGATACCCCTGTGGAAGATTCTGTCAGATTGATAGGTGTATGGGGGAGGCGGTGGCTAAATCGGTAGAGAGGCGGCCTGCGGTCCTAATGGACCCAGGATCGAATCCCAGCTGGGGCAGAGAACAGTTTAAGGATTTGAATTTCCTAAAAGCAGACTTTCCTGATCTACCAGATGACCCGCCCACATGTCGTAAAAATACCCCCACTAATACCGATACACCAGTCCTGTATGAGACAGCCCTAGCATGTATTCAATATGGATGGTAGGTGTTAGCGCCGAAGTGGTGACATGTGGAGGTGTAGGAGGACTACTGGGCCTTGGGATAGGTCACTGCCCCCGAGAAATAGGCCCTATGCCTTTGCCCAGAGTCGAACATGTAAAAAAAAAAAAAAAAAAAAAACTCTTAGATGCAATAAAAACGAGATTATTTTCACCCCAGTCAGAGATACAAGCCAGGTCAGACATTAGGAGTGCCATAGCCTCATCCCATGTTTGTTGAAGTAACTGCTGGGATGGACGTTGCAGGAACCGAATGGAAAGGTGGAGGGTGGAATCATCAGCATACGAGTGGATAGGGTTAGATGTGCAGCTTAGAAGATCATTGATGAGTAGCCCTGAGGAACACCAAAGTTAATAGATCTAGGAGAAGAACGATGGCCGTCTACAACAGCAGCCATAGAACGACCAGAAAGAAAGCTGTAGGTGAAGGCACGGATAGAAGGATAGAAACCATAAGAGGGTGGTTTGGAAATTAAAGATTTGTGCCAGACTCGATCGAAAGCCTTTGAGATGTCAAGTGCAATGGCAAAGCTTTCGCCAAAGTCCCTTAAGGATGATGACCAGGAGTCTGAAAGGTAGGTGAGAAGATCGCCAGTGGAGCGTCCCTGACGGAACCCATACTAACGATCAGAAAGAAGATTGTGATAGGAATGATGCTTTAAAATTTTTCTGTTCAGAATAGATTCAAAAACTTTTGAGACAGAATGATAAAGCAATTGGACGATGGTTAGAGGGTTGGAAATGGTCACCCCTCTTTGGGACTGGCTGAATGAGAGCAAAGTTCCAGCAAGAAGGAAAGGTACAAGTTGAAAGACAAAGGCGAAAGAGTTTGCCTAGGCAGAGTGTAAGCACAGAAGCACAGTTCTTGAGGACAATAGGAGGGACTCCATCAGGCCCATATGCCTTGTTAGTACTGAGGCCAGTGATGGCAGAAAATACATTAGCTGAAGAAATTTTAATGTCAGCCATGAGGAAGTCAGAGGCGGGAAGTGATGGAGGAACAGCACCGGAATCGTCTAAGGTGGAATTGGAGAAGAAAGTCTGAGTGAAGAGATCTGCTTTATCAGTAGAAGAAATAGCTACAGAACCATCAGAGTAGAAAGGAGGAGGGAATGATGATGAGGTAAAGTTGTTAGAAAGATTTTTGGCAAGGTGCCAGAAGGAGCAGGAAGAATTCGATTTGGAGAATTGAGAGCATTTACTGCAGATGAAATTATTGTTAGCAGAGCGAAAAAAGACTTAGCACAATTCCGGGCAGAAACATAAAAAAGATGTGATTCAGGGGTGGGTTGGCGCTGGAACCTTTTATAGGCCCTTTCCTTGCTGTGGACAGCATTAGAACAAGCGCGATTAAACCATGGCTTTCTTACAATAGTCAAAGAATATGAGAAAGGAATGTACTGTATGCTTCCATGCCCGAGAGAATAACCTCTGTAATGTGCAAGGCACACTCAGATGGCTCCCGGCCATGGAAGCAATAATCATTCCAGGGAAAATCAAAGAAGTACTGCCTGAGGGTCTCCCAGTCCGCAACTCCAAAGTGCCACAGTCACCGTTTTTTTGAGGGTCCACAGGCTGTACCGGAGCGATAGGACAGGTTAAGGTAATAAGGTTGTGATCGGAGGAGCCCAACGGAGAGAAAAGATTTACAGTGTAAGCAGAAGGATTAGTTGTAAGGAAGAGGTCAAGTATATTGGAGCTCTCTCCAAGGCGGTCAGGGATACGGGTAGAGTGCTGTAGAAGCTGCTGTAGGTGATTATGGATAGAAAAGATGTAGGCTTGTTCACCAGGTGGATCAGTGAAAGGAGAGGAGAGCCAAAGGTGTTGGTGAACATTGAAATCTCCTAGAATTGAGATTTCAGAGAAAGGAGAAATGGATAGAATGTGTTCCATTGTAGAAGTAGGATACTCAAATTATACCGTACTCACCTATACTTCAAGAAGTATATGTGAGTACGGTATAATTCTTCCATCTGAACAGTTCTCGGAACTGCAGTGGAAACATACAAGTGTTTCAGTAAAGGCAACCCTTATTATTCAAAGGAGTTTGGTTATGTAAAGATAGTTCAGATGTCGAGTTTTAGATAACATGGAGGTTATAACATGGATTTCTTTTTTGGTTACGTAAAGATAGTTCAGATGTCGAGTTTTAGATAACATGGAGGTTATAACATGGGTTTCTTTGGGATTATGTCAAGTGGCCACAGAGGTTTAATTTTGTGTAAGTTTAGTATCCCTTAGGTATATATCCAGTTATTCTGTACTCTAAGCACACTTTCAGTAGTGGAATACTTTTATACTTAAGTTGGTCGAGACTCAATAACCACAGTTTATGTAGGGTTACGTCAGTTGGCCATAAAATGTTACCTACTCGTACGTATGACACCCTCCCCCTCCCTAGTACATTTTTGTCATAATTACATGCACAAGCACAGCACCTGTATCAGATTTTAGGAGAGTCAATAACAGCTGGGTTGTATGGGGTTATGTCTTGTGGCTATACTATACAGGACAGGATTATCATGTGTGACTTTAGCCTCCTCAAGTGCATAACCAGTCATAATTGCACACATAAAAGACGCATATCATCTGCAACATAACTCGGATGACAGCCAGTAATACCTGGGTTATATGGTTTGTGTCCTATGTCCTTACTGTCCGTAATTATCATGTGTGACGTTAGTCACCCACCAAGTAAATATAGAGAGATAATTACACTCATAAGCACAGACACGCAACAGAATTTGGATAATACTCTGTAACACGTGGATTATATGGGGGTTATGTCCAGTGGTCATACTGTACTGGACAGTGTTATCATATGTGACTTTAGCCACCCCCCTCCCACTAACTGAACATTTACAGCAGAACAAAACTTTTGGATAACACTTGGAGGGAGTAGACTGTACCGCTAGCTGAACACAGAGGTACACCCAAGGTGGATGGAAAGCTGATGACAGGGCAAGCTGGAGCTCTTATTTCATCAGCCCTCGAGACTAGCTCCTGCCCATCCCCCTCTGTGGAACCTTTTCAGTGTTTCAGAAATGCAGAGTAGGCCAGCATACAAGTTCCTCTAATTGTCAACACCAAACTACATGCACATCACACACTTCACTTCCTTTTCAAAATTAGACAAATATAACATCACACTACCAAGCCTTGGAGTCCCGGGAGGTGGGGACCATCAAAGCCCCCACCATCCGCCCCTCTCCCGGTGACGATCCAGCAAGATGCCTGGGACCACTGTCTGACTCACTTCTTCATTTCTGCAACATTCACGGCCTTTCCTCCAACTTTCTGTCTGTTGAGCACCACCTCTCCTCTAAACTTCACCTTCTCTTCATAACTGAGACAGCTGGCTGAGGCGAATGATAGCAAACCCTTCTCTGTATCCTCCTACTTTCTCTATACTCATTTCAGTGCCAAAGGTGGCTGTTGTGTACACAACAACATATCTTGCTCTCGTGTTTCTGAACTTGCTTCTTCTGAATTCTCTACTCTCTGGCTTCAGCTATCCTGTCATTCTTTGACTAAATATATCTGTGCTTTTTACTTATCCCCTAATTCTTCTCTGACTATCTTCTAAGATGAAACACATCGAATCCATGTCTCCTTTCCCTGAAATCTCCATTCTAGGAGATATCAGTGTTCACCACCACCTTTGGCACTTCTCTCCTTTCACTGATCCACCTAGTAAACAAGCCTACATCTTTTCTATGTTTAATGACCTATAGCAGCTTGTACAACACTCTACCCGTGTCCCTGACTGCCTTGGAGAAAGTTCCAACATATCTGACCTCATTACAACTACCCCTTCTGCTTATGCTGTTAATCTTTCCTCTCCACTGGGCTCCTCCGATTAAAACTTTATCAACTTAACCTGTCCTATCTTCCTGGTGGGGCCTGTAGACCTTCCAGGGCAGTGTCGGTTGTGGCACTTTGGAGCTGCTGATTGGGAGTCCCTCGGGCAGTGCTTTTTTGGTTTGCCCTGGAATGATTGTTACTTCCATGGCGAAGAGCCGTCTAAGTGTGCCTTGCACGTTGTGGAGGTTGTTCTCTTGGGCATGGAGGCATACATTCCCCTCTCATATCTTTTAGCTAATGGAAAGAAAACCTTGGTTTAGTTACGCCTATTCTGATGCTGTCCACAACAAGGATAAGGCCTACAAAAGGTACCGGAGCCACCCCACTCCTGAATCTCGCCTCTTTTATGTTGCTGCTCAGTATTGTGCTAAGTCTGTTCTCTACTAAAGATAATTTCATTTGTACTAAATGCTCTAACACTGCAACTCGAATCCTTCCCGCTTCTTCTGGCACCTTGCCAAAAATTATTCTAACAACTTTACCACATCATCCTTCCCTCCTGTTTTTCACCTGATGGCTTTGTAGCTATTTCTTCTTCGTTCAGACTTTCTCCTCCAGTTCCACCTTAGACAATTCTGGTGCTGTTCCTCCATCACTTCCCCCCTCTGACTTCCTCATGTTTGACAATCAAATTTCTTCGGTTGATGTGTTTTCTGCCATCACTGTCCTCAATACTAATGAGGAAATGGGGCCTGATAGGTCCCTTTTGTTGTCCTCAAGGACTGTGCTTCAGTTCATACACACTGCCTAGGTAAACTCTTTCGCTTTTGTCTATAACTTGTACCTTTCTTTCTTGCTGGAAGTTTGTTCTCATTTACCCCATCCCAAAGAAGGGTGACCATTCCCAACCTTCTAACTATTGCCCAGTTCCTTTAACATCCTGTGTGTCAAAAGTTTTCAATTCTATAATTAACAAAAAAAAAAAAAAAAAAAAACTTTCCTATCACAACCTTCTTTCTGATTGTCAGTATGGGTTCCACCAAGGATGCTTCACTGGCGATCTTCTCACCTATCAGTCTCCTGGTCATCCTTCTTTCGGGACTTTGGCGAAAGGTTTGCCGTTAAACTTGACATCTCAAAGGCTTTCGATCAAGTCTAGCATTGGCATAAATCTTTAATTTCCAAACTGCCCTCTTAACGGTTTCTATCCTTCTATCTGTGCCTTCATCTCTAGCTTCCATTGTAGTCTGTCTGTAGCTGCAGTTGTAGACGGCCACCGTTCTTCTAGAATTATCAATAGTGGTGCTCCTCTTTGCTTTGTCCTATCTCCAGCTCTCTTCCTTTTATTCATCCGTGACCTAAGCTGTACATCTAACCGTATCCACTCGTTCACTCCCGCACTGTCCATCTCGGCAGTTACTTCAACAGACAAGGGATGAGGCTATGGCACACTTAATGTCTGACTTGGCTCATATATCTGATTGGGGTAAAAATGATCTTGTTGTTTATAATGCATCAAAAAACTCACCCCTGTGTAGAGCACAACTCTCATGTGTGGGGATGCTCCTGTGTAAAGTACAACTGTCATGTGGGGGGAAGCTCCCCACATACAGCTCTTCTCAGCAAATTGGAGTCAAAAGCTTTTCGTCTTTAACTCTCCTCCTCTTACTGGCTCTCTTCAACCTCTGTCTTTTCGCAGCACTGTTGCATCTTTGTCTTTTCTGTCGCTACTTCAATGGTCACCAGGCTTGGAGTAATTGTAATTGTAATTTAATTGAAATATAATTAATTACACATTTTTAAGATAATTGTAATTGTAATTGTAATTCGTTATTTCTAATGATGTGTAATTATAATTGTAATTGTGTTTTTAAGTAATATAGTAATTGTATTTGTAATTGTAATTGAGCATTTAGGAGAAGAACAATTATAATTACATCACACAAATACTTTGATAAACGTATATAGTATGATATACTGAACAGAGAGAGAGAGAGAGAGAGAAAGAGAGAGAGAAGGGTTTATTTGCTCTGAAGTAAACATGTTAAACGAGACAGTAGTACTGTCTCGTGTAACACGTTTGCTTGTGTAACAAGTAACTGAAATATAATTGAACACAAACTAGGTTGTAATTGTAACTGCAATTGTAATTTGGAAGTATTAAAACTGAGTAATTGTAATTGTAATTGGATTTGTTATTTTTTTCCTTCCCTGTAATTGTATTTGTAACTGTAATGTAATAATGGACAAGTAATTCTAATTGTAATTCTAATTGACTGAAAGCATATGTAATTACTCCATGCCTGATGGTCACTGCTCCTCTGAACTGTCTGCTTGCATCACTCCACCACTTCAGTGAGCGCGTAGCACCTGTCTAGCAACAAACCCTCATCCTTTTCTGTCCAGCTCCTTAATGCAAGAGTTAACCATTACTCCCAGTCCTTCATGTATGTGACAGGTCAACTCTGGAACTGTCTCCCTCTGTCGGCATTTCCTACTGCTTATGGTCTCCAGTCTTTAAATTGCAGCATGTCCAGGCATCTCGAAATGAACAGATCTTGAATTTGACTCTGTGTTATCCTGTTTTTTTTTTTTTTTTTTGGGGGGGGAACAATATGCAGGCTCCTGGCCTTTGGTTCCTTCTTCTCTGTATGAAAAAAATACCAGGATAATAACTGCAACATCAGTAACACAGCAACCATAACACACCAAGGAAACCCATACAAGGAGTGAAACGGCTGTCACTTCCATGGACCCCGGTCCTCAGCCACTAACTTACCACTCTGATCGGAAGACTAGGCGCCCGAATCAGATAAGAGCCAGATAATGTCTCCAGTTCAGAATATGGGGTAGAAGGAGACATAGGCTGGCAACAATGGCATCAGTGAGGCAGTTGGCATCACCTCTGCTCTGGACAGTTTTGCGTGAAGAGCAACCTTGACTACGGTAATGCCTGAGATTGAAGGTTGTGGAGAGAATGAACGTATCATTTGACCTCTCCACAGATGGCTTTACCCCTGACCATGTCTTGAAGTTATAGTTGTAATAGTAGGCTGTGCCTGCTGCCTCTTCGTCTCCCACTGCATCTCAAGGTAACAGTGTACCTGGGTATCAACACCCTGCTTCACCTTTCTACTCCATCCCAGGTTCAGGTCACGCTTTGCCAGTCTCAAGTATATCGTCACTCTCGGCCAGGCACACCCCAGGGATTTTGACTGTGAGACTGGCTTAACCCCAGGCTCCTTTGGTCCCTTCAGCACCATGTCCTGGTCAACCACCTTAAACCCAACATCCCTAGTGAACTGGACAGTTTCGACAAAAAGCCTAATTTCGTCAAACCTAATGAAGCTGTGCATGCAGTCTTTTTAAACATTCTTCCACACACACCCTTGATAGTCTCCCACTTCACCTCCTTCCAATCAGCATCACTTTTATCAACATCCTTATTAACAGTGTAGCCAAAATTCCTTTATTGTTATCTATCCCCTTCAGTTTTTCATAGCGTCAATCATAACGTGATGGCAATATTATTTCTGACGTTGGCAGTTGCACCCTGGTCCATTGGGTGAATATGTGTCATGGTGTTTGGTGGCAAGAACAATAGCTCAGAGTTGTCAGCTTAGTCATCCTTTGCATCATACTGTGAAGGCACAGTATCAACAAAGGGAAATGGGTTCTCCAAGCTCTTCTGTCGGGCATACTCTTTCAGTTAGCAAGACAGATATTCAGCAATGTAATCTTTTGCACAGCTGTGTCATCAACTAAGCTTTTGGGTCTGATTTCAAGATAGGGTCAGTTTTGCTCTTACCTGAAAGTCTTTAGGATTCTCCAAGTGATATGCAAGCACTGGTTGCAACTCAAATCACCCTAGGCATTTCCACCTAGAACGAGTGAGTCTGTCCTTTGCTGTTTTTTTTTTTTTTTTTTTTTTTTATGCGAGGACGAAGGAAGGAACCAAAAGCTAGGAGCCCGCAAAACAGTTCCTTCCAAGAAAAAAAAAAAAAATGAGAGCCAAAGTTAAGATCCATTCATTTGAGATGCCTGGACACACTTGAAAGACTAGAGATCATAGGAAGTAGGAAATACAGACAAATGGAGACAGTTCCAGAGCTGACCTGTTGCATAAATGAAGGACTGGGAGTAACGATTAACTCTTGCATTAGAGAGTTGAACAGAAAAGGGATGAGAGTTTGTTGCTAGACGGGTGCTATGCACCCGTCGTAGAGGTGGAGGAAAGCAAGCAGACAGTTCAGAGAAGCAGTGACCACTGAAGCAGCGATAAAAAAGAGATAAAGAGGCAACAGTGCGGCAAAGAGACAGAGGTTGAAGGGAGCCAGTAAGGGGAGGAGAGTTAATGAGACGAGAAGCCTTTGACTCCACCCTACTGAGAAGAGCTGTATGTGGGGAGCCTCCCCACACATGAGATTGTACTTGATTTTCCTCTCTGGGGATGATGGTTCGGGAGAACATGTTTTTCCAAAAAAAATACCCCCTATTAGAGTTCAGGACTTGTATGGAAGAGTACTGCCCTTCCTACACATTCCTCTTCAGAGCCTTGGGAATTTCTCAGATCTTTTCATAGTGAGCTTTCGCTTCCTTGCTGGCAGCTTTAGGCTGTTCAGATTGGTGTGCTTCCAGAAGCCATCAAACCAGCCTGAACTAGTTTTAAATTCAGGAGCTCCAGCTCCATGCTGCTTATGGGAACCACCCTCCAACCTGCCTCTTAAGATCATCAGCCAAACTCAGTTGACATTATCACTGTTCTGGATAGAGGCATATGAAGTTTAGTTTGATCCTCTGTCCACACCATCATTAACTGCTCCATCTTTTGTAAAACTGGGTCGCGTGACTAACAACCCAAGTGGCATTTGCTGCTGGCACCATATGCCACTGCCTGGATCTGGGGAGTGATTTTCAGGATGGTCAAGACAGTTGATGCAGGCACCCTTAGGCTTTTTTAGATGACTGATGTGCTACGCCAGTGCAGAATCAGTTAGTTACCTGTACCTTGGTGTCGAGAGGCAGAGACAGGTGGCAGTGTTTGGCCTCCTCGGGGCTAGCCTGCTCTGAGATTACCTTCCTTCAGCCACTCATTATGTACTGTTGCTGAGACGGAATATGTCACTGCTATAGCAGTTAGCCTATATTTACACTCGTGGTCACAGCTGACTTTGTCATCCCATTCATCCACTGCTAACATTTAATATAGCTGCATTGCTCTACTTTGGTTTTTAAAGTTACTCAGATCACCTGTATCATGCACAAATATTCTCACAGCACCCCCCCTCCCCACACACACACTAACACACAGGCTTTTGTCCAAAACCTACCGCCTTGGCCCTATGATCGTGCTATTTTGCCCAACATAGTTTTGTATAACCGTCTGAAAAATGATTTTAAAAAAATGATCAGCATTGACCGTCTTGAAATCTTTATTATGGCTTATATCACACCAGTGGTACCATTGCTCTGTTCCTCGTACAAGCATAATTATAACTAAGCCACCTTAGGCCTGGGACGGTACCTTAAGAAATGCATAGCAGCAGGTCCTATCCTTATCTCCCCCAACTCAGTTTTAAGGGAAAACCTTCACTGATCATGTATGGATGATATTTCACTAGTGAAACTTACCTGAATTTTGGCACACACATGGTATTACGCCTCTCCAAGGCAGGGCTGGTAGAGTAACTTACCATAAAGTACGCATAGAACCGTATCATTATGTTAAGGTCTACTATTTAACACAACATATAATGCACTTGAGAGGTCAAACGGGACTGATTATCTTCAGCATTAATGTTTAACTGTCGATATCTAGCTGAATTATGGCAAAGACTCATGATATTGTGCACCTGGAGACAAAGTACAGTATGACCCTGTAAACAGAACATCGTTACTGTATAGTACTCAACATCCAGCATTATTTAACCAAAGTTTAGGTGTTTTATTTCACCTAGTTATCTCCAAAAGCACACAATTATAGAAAACGCAGTTTTATCCTACAAAATTTATGAACGTCTGGCTTCCAACTCAGTGCCTTCTGCTACCTCTGCCAGATAAGAGTATGAAGTGTTGCACAAATGTCCTTCCATTATCAGAGAACAATGTACCCACCATTTTCGTCTGGAGTTATGCCTTGATTTATGGCAATCATTTCACGCTAATAATTAATCACGTATGGCACAGCCAAACACTGATGGTATTTAATGAAAACAGATGGCATTCCAACCTTCTTCACAGGTGGTATCCGGGAGGAAGAAGGTGGATGAAGTACAGCTGCATTTTTGTAAGGTATTACCCTTCAGAGCTATGCAGCATGACACGACGAAGTGTTGTGGAGTGACGGGACAGGAAAGGTTGTACCTCAAACCAGTCAATGTCGGTTACGTGAGACACAGATATTAGAATTTGTGCCTGAGGTAATAAAAGCTAATGAGATCATGTGGCCACTGTGCAGAGAGACAATACGTTTTATTATCCGGCGCAGAATTCATTAAATAAAAATATAACAGAGTGGTGTAGAGTCGGCAACACATATGCTGACGGGCATTGAATATGTGCACCCATGCCAGACGTATGATAGTATTTCAGCCGATACAAGCCAAGTTAGTAAATTTCAATGTAATAATATGTATTGCTTTCTACATATAGTAAATGCAGAGCGATTGTGGCCTCTGGTGCACTCCGTGAAGTCTCCATAATGCATAACATGGATATACCACACCCCATCCATAATAACTCTGAAGCATCCATCTAAAGCATTTAACCACCCATCTAAAGCAAACAAATGAACTCGTGCACCCCTGCTAGACTATCATAAAAAAAAAAAAAAAGTCAAGGCCTATAGATTTAATACCCTTCAAAATAATTTATTTGTTGTATTCCATGGATAACAGGTGTTTAATAGTAGGAAAACAATAAACGTGGCGAGTTTCATTATTAATCCCCAGCGGGGTGCTCAGGATAACACAAACACGTTCTATATACTTCCCCGCCATATGGCACACTCTTGACCATTATTCCAACTCTTGTAATGCGATTGTGATATGGCAATATCAGATACGGGAGGGGCGAACAGCAAGGACCTGCCCACATAGCCCAGCTAACGTTCGTTTTGCATCGAACATTCCTGGAGGTAACGGTAGTTTTTCTTATGACTGTACACCAGTGACCGGTTTATGTTTTCTAGACCTCCTAGATGCTCACTAGAATTGGTTTTCAGATCAGTACCACCCATAATACTGCCCCTATTGGCTGTAGGCAGGGGCGCCCCCAGGCGAATGCACCGGGCGTACATGCGTCCACTGTATGGCCCCCAGGCAAGAAAGGGCCTCCTGGGGCCCTGTTAGGGAAATCCCCTCAACCTTACTTAAATAAACCTCATATTGAACAACAATAAATAGTATAATATAATCAAATATATTACCTAAACATATACTCAATCATCATTGAAAGAATTTGATAACTTTATCATTGTGTAAGTAAGGAAAGAACACACAGTGAAGTAAAGTAGTTCATAGAAAATTAAGTAGTTACCCCTGTCCTTACGTTCGGGATGGTTTTCTTTAGTTACCATAATCTTGTTTTATACAAAGTCGAATGCTGTATGTCGGCATCTCGTTGATATTTTGGATAATTGATCACCCGAATGATTATTTGATAAAACAGTTGTTTTATTACTGATTAATTTCCTATATAAGAGACTCATAAGACAATCGATTATTATTTTTATAATTTTATGCCTTTCGAATGCTAGAGAACGTTCATTGTTTACAATCGGAGAAGAAGCGAAGGAGGTAATTTATTTATTTGTGTTATAACATGTTATGTAGTTATAATATATAATAATATATTTTATATATATATATACTAGGAATTTGATTTTGTATTTTTTATGCCTGCAGCCTTCATAAGAATCCATAGTTACATTTCAAGGTACTGAGGAATTGCAGCAGCCGTCAATTCAACCAGTTCATTTGGCTAAGGGATGCATTGCTTAAAAACCTAAGTCTGGATGGATACCCTGCTACTAAAGATAGGGAAACAAAACCATAGTGAAATAGTAATAGTTGATATATTTTTTGAACATTAGGGATAACTGCCATTTTGGATTTTCGGTGCTGCACTCTACAGGCTCCACATTTAAGCTTACTATGATCTAGACTGCCTAAGCTCATGTGTTCTTGGTATTAGAAAAAAAATGGTTGTAAGAAAATTCTAGTAAAATCGTAGGTCCTCACTCAAGGCACCAAAAATGTCAGAAATTAATTTATACATGTCGGTATCCTCACTCGACACCAAATATTACCTCTCCACAACACGAGACTCTCGTCTATGACGAGGTCTCTATAGGGATAGAATGACGAACGAAAGGTTTGCCTCAGGTGATCAAAGATCAACCTAATTCGCCTCATTTTATCAGTGTCGTTCGCATTTGCAGGATCATGAGCATCATAGAAATGGAGGCGACTTAGAATTTGTTGAAACCGATTACGGCTCGTCACTTGCCTAAATACTGGGGTAAACAAAACAGGGTCCCTTGTCCAGTAAGCAGGAATTCTGTTCTTTCGTATAATACTCATCAAAAGGACCAGGGCAAAAAATAGGAACATTTCAGAAAGGGAGACAGGGTAATCATATATGATAGAATGCCTACTCCTTGTTCCCAATCTTTCACTCTCAAGGCGCTGGGTGCTTGCAAAAAGGTTGGTTTGGTATACAATCTGCTCAACGAATGCCTCACTAAAAAACAGGTGGAAAAAATCCAACCTGGTGGCATTACGGTGAATTCCGGGAGCAATGCAGCCAGAGCGCCCCTGCTCAGTGAAGGGATGAATGAGGGGAGAAAAATCACTCCCATCCTCGCAATTCCATCCCACAAATCCCTCGTCCCCTTCATCCCCATCACCGCCTTCGTCTGGGTGGGGAGGAGATCCTGGTGGGGGAGGTGGGGGAGAAGGATTGTGGAGGGCTTCCCCACTGTCACTCCTCTTCCCTCTGCCTTTACCCTTTCCCTTTCCCTTACCCTTACGGCCTTGAGGAACATTACGGGGCTGTGGGGATGAAGTAGGGGAATATTGGAGAGCATAAGACGTGCTGGGGAGTGGTTCCTCCCCACCTTCCCCCTCCATGACAACACCACGTGCTTTCTCACGCACCCTAGCTCGACCACGTGTTAGGGGATATTGGGGAGCATAAGACGTGCTTGGGAGTGGTTCCTCCCCACCTTCCCCCTCCATCACAACCCCACGTGATACTGAACGCACCCGCACTCGCCCACGTGATACTGAACGCACCCGCACTCGCCTACGTGATACACTACGCCGCCTCACACTACCTAGGGAGAGCAATGACTCACTCACATCACTCTCACTTTCCCTAATCCTCCCTGCACTTTCCCTTTCACTCCCCACTCCCTCCACGGCACTTCCTAACTCCCCAAACAAAATACTAGGCCCATACCTGCTCGTCCGACGTGGTGTGCACTCTGGGCCACGATGAGTGATTACCTCACGTCCATACCACGTGGCAGCACGTCCCACGACTCCGTCCTTGTCCTCGTCCTCGTCCTCGTCATCGAAATCTGGTTCCAAATCACGTTGGGGATGGGCATAGGATGTTCCACATGGTTTCTTGGCCAGCTGCCCCTCTCTAGCAGCACAGTAAGTCACGTACTGCCGCTTCCTGGGAGACGGGACTTCTTCATCACTGCTGGTGGTTTCTTCCTCCTCTGGCTGCACATAATCTTTATCCACAACCTCGTCGTTCAGTGGGGAATCACTGTCGCCTGTAAAGGCATCCAGGGCGGCTTGAATTTCGCCCTCTGAGAGACCTCTCTTAGCCATGTCTGAGCAGGACCGTTGCTACCAGGTGAGTGGACGAGCGGCGGGTTAGCGCGGGTCGTGTGGGGTCACCGAGTGTCGCCGCCTGGTGGCAGGTAGGGGAAGGTCATGCGAGGATACGTACCGCAAATCAAGTGCGAAATTTGAAAATTGTCGAAATTATGCACTTTGCAATTGCACGACCTACCGGTACATCGCCGGGACTGGCAAATGCAAATCGTTGCAATGTACCCATACGTCGACGGGACGGGGCGGGTTAAGACAAGACCTTCTAGTCGCAAATCTTCGTAATACGTTCAAGAATGTCTCTGAACTCAGATCTTCTGCCATTTCTAGATTGACTGCCCTTGTGTAGGTGCAAGTAAATAGACATGTAAACCTTATGGGGAGTTCCCTCACCTTTAACAGTTATAGCCCCTGTGTAATCCACTCCAGTTACCATGAAGGGCCGACTCACAGTTACCCTATCCCCTGGTAAGGCGGGTGGTCCTGGATAGTCATATAGTTGTTCATACCTCCTATATGTGAAGCAACCTTTGAGATCTTTATGACCTGTCTACCCTTAGGGATCCAATACCTTTCCCAGATTCAGGCCAAAGTCTGCGGCACACCTCCATGAAGAGAAAAATCATGGGCTTCTCTTACAATTAAGTGTACAAAGTATCCACTCTTGGGTAATAATATGGGATGTCTAGTTTGGAAAGGCAAATCAGCCTTTATTATTCGGACCCAGCATCTGATCAGACCAGTTCTGTCTTAAGAACGAGCCTAAATCTCTTATCAGCTTATTCTTGTTCCCATTGCCTTGGCCTAAAAGGTCATATATCTCTCTGTAATAATTCCTTTGTATCCCTTTCAGCCAGTATTCTATGGGATCTAACTTCTGAAACACCACTTATTCAAAAATTCAACTAATTTAGTAGTGTTAGTAAGTTGTCTTATTGATGAAAATCGGCTGATGTCAGTTACTTCTGGCTCAGGTACTACAAGATCCAAGTTTACTGCACCAACCTCAGCAATACTATACTGTTACTGCTCGCGCCAATCTTTGGTGAGTAACCATTTAGGACCTTTAAACCACCAGTTATCTTTGATCAGTCTCTTTACAGTCGAACCTCGAGAGAGCAGATCAGCCGGGTTTTGTTTAGAGGATACATGCATGAATTTAAATTTGGAAGACAGTTCTTTAATAGTCTTCGCTCTGTTGCAGACGAAAGGAATTTTACTGTCTTCCTTTCCTATCCAGTAAAGAGGGGGGAGGCGGTGGCTGAATCGGTAGAGAGACGGCCTGCAGTCCTGATGGACCCAGGTTCGAATCCCGGCTAGGGCAGGGAACAGTTTAAGGATTTGAATTTCATAAAAGCAGACTTTGCTCATCTACCAGATAACCCGCCGACATGTCATAAAAGTACCCCCGCTAATACCAATACACCAGTCCTGTATGAGACAGCCCTAGCATGTATTCAATATGGACGGTGGGTGTCAGCGCCGAAGTGGTGACACGTAGAGAGGTGTATGGTATGTAGGAGGACTACTGGGCCTTGAGAGCAGGCTGTGAAGCCTATGCCCAGAAGTCGGACACATAAAAAAAATAAAAATAAATAAGTCGCACTTTCAGTCCATACATAATTATCCTCAAACTGAGTATCAAGAGTAGTGGTTATATACCTGGCCAATTTAGTTCCTACTTCTATGGAAGACACTTCCATTTGAGGTAGGGTTCTTCCTTTAATTGGCACGGCTCTGGTTTTGGACATAATAATCTCACTAACCTCTCCTGTTGTGCAATAAGCTACTGCTCCATATGCCCTTTGAGAAGCATCACAAAATATGTGTAAGTACAATTTCTCATTACCGTTTACTTCCCTGCACAATTGTTGACTCTGTACAGGGGCTTTATCCGCCCCTGTGTGGAGTACAACCCTCATGTGTGGGGAGGCTCCCCACATACAGCTCTTCTCAATAAGGTGGAGTCAAAGGCTTTTCGTCTCATTAACTCTCCTCCTCTTACTGACTCCCTTCAACCTCTGTCTCTTCGCCGCATTGTTTCATCTTTATCTCTTTTCTATCGCTACTTTAATGGTCACTGCTCCTCTGAACCTGTCTGTATGCATTCCTCCACCTCTACGACGGGCACGTAGCACCCGTCTAGCAGCAAACTCTCATCCCTTTTCTGTCCAACTCTAATGCAAGAGTTAACCGTTACTCCCAGTCTTTCATTTATGCAACAGGTCAACTCTGGAACTGTCTCCCTCTGTCTGTATTTCCTGCTGCCTATGATCTCCAGTCTTTCAAACGCAGTGTTTCTAGGCATCTAGAAATGATCGGATATTGAACTTGGCGCTCTATCGTATTTTGTTTTTCTCTTGGAGGGAACTGTTATTGCAGGCTCATGGCCTTTGGTTCCTTCTTCCTCTCATAAAAAAAAAAATGCTTTATGTGATTTCATCATTTCAAACTCTTTTCTAATCTGTTCCCATTGTTCCAGATAGGTCTCACCTAATTCCGTGTCCCAGTCTAACTTTGTCGTCAAGCCTCGTGCACTAAACATTTGCCCCTAATAACTATAGGACTGACCAATCCTAATGGGTCAAATAACATGGAGACCTGACTTAACAAGGACCTCTTGGTGAGAGTGACATCAGAGAACTTAATTGGTTTCAAACTTATTACATCAGTTGTTGTATCCTAGTTAAGGTCCAACACATTCTGAATTTTGGAAATGTCAGAATTTGGATAGTCCTCTTGTATTTTATTCCTCAACAGCGGTGAACTTGTATTCCAGCTCTGTAACGGCAATTTTGCCTTCCCACATTCGGAATTGGCTACTTCATAAGCCTTCAAAGCTGCTGACTCTGTAGCAGCGACACCTTGCAAATTATCCATGTAAAAAGCCTGCCCTATTTCTGGGCATTTGGCATTTTCAAAATGATACTTTAAAGTGTTGCAACGTAGGAAAGGACTAGCACAAGAACCAAAGAGCACCGATCGGAAACAGTAAGTTTTCAATGGACTATCCTCATTTTGAGGATCTTGAGGCCAGAGGAATTTGTAAATTTCCTATCCTCCTCTCTCAGTCCTGTTCTGAGAAAAGCCTTACTAATGTCTGCTGTGTAAGCGTAAGGTTTCTCTCTAAATCTTAGTAACACATTCCCTAACTTCTCTGTTAGTGTAGGTCCAGAGTATAGGCAATCACTGAAGAGAGCTGATCCCTTGGACGCTTTACTACTACAGTTGAAAACTATCCTTATGGAAGTAGTTACTGAATCCTTGCTTACAGCATGATGTGGCAAGTAATGTCCTTCTTTTTGTTTAACAGGGAATTCTACCTTTTGTATAAATTTATTCTTCAATTGATCTTTTGTAATATTATCATATAGGGTTAGATGTTCTGGTTTCTCTCAGCTTCCTTAGAAGAGAATTTAACTGAGCCTTCACTGTTTGGTAATTTGTTGGTAACTCTGAATGGTTTAGTTTCCATGGTAATCCTACCCAATACTGTCCATCCTTAAATTCCACACACTGGTTATACAAATCCAAAGTTATTTTATCTTCAGGGGTTGATTCCTCAGAGTGTATTCCTACACTGTCTAGGTCCCACAATTTGTGTACATGTTTAATATTTTCATCCAGCAAGCCATTTATCTGAGTAGGTTCTAATTCTGCACCTATTCTAGCTACCATCAGTGATTGTGTGGGGGTAACAAAGACTGAGTCTACTAGTTTAGCCTCTCCTTGTTTTGGAAAAGGCAACTGACCCATAATAAAGTTACCTCCTGGACTCTTGAACAACTGTACCCCATTCTTCTTGAAAGTCCTATGTAGGAATCTTCCACAGTAATCAGAACCAATTATCATTTTTATGGGATCCTCAGTATCTGATTCCACATTCCGTTTAGCCAACTTTATCCCTGAGCTTTGTGGATGATCAGAGGTTTCCTTCAGTCTCTCTCTCTCTCTCTCTCTCTCTCTCTCTCTCTCTATATATATATATATATATATATATATATATATATATTTATGCTGTATACTTGACTCCATATTATCCAGTATATATATATATATGCTGTATACTTGACTCCATATTATCCAGCACAGCTGCTTTTATACGGCATTTATATCTGTCTAGTTGTATTACAGGTCTAACTAAACCAAAGGACTGAGCTTCCTTAGTAGTTAAGAATACTGTAATGGCTAAATTTACCTTGCCAGTAATAAGTAACTTTAATTTCTTCACAATGTCTGCAGAAATGAAGATTTTCTGAGCACCCGTATCAAAAAGGGTACCGGTACATGCTAATAGGTTTCTATTCTCAATCAATACCTTCTCATCTGCTACTAGAACTGCAGCTGGCATTACTACTGGAATATTCCCCCTTGCAATTGTCATATTGACGCTTGCTGGTTTAGGTACCTCATTTTTCATCCTTGGGCATAAAGTAATATGATGATGATCCTTTTTGCAATTAAAACAAAGATTTTATTTAGCCTTGCAGTCCGCGGAAGTGTGATCAGAATTCATACAAATTATACACCCCAGTTCCTGAAGCTTTTCTACTATAGAAGCATAATCAGGACAATGTTAACAAGATGCACTAGACTGTTGTTCACCACAAAATGCACAAACTTTCCTGTCCCTTACCATGGAAGGAATTTACTTCCTTAATTTCATCAGCTTGTCTATTCCTTGTCTTTAATACTTTATCCACAGCCTTTAAGGAACTAAGGAAAGTACCTATCTCTTCCTTAGGCACATACTTAGTCTTCTCTGACTTATGTTTCCCAACCAGTTGGTTAGTGGGTTTTTTCTTTATTTCAGTCTTTTGTTTAATCTCAGTAGGTTTTACTGTTCCTTGCAAATGTTTACAGAGTTGCATCAAGCATTCCTCAGTCTCTTCACAGGAGAAATTATCCTTTTGGTACCTACCATATAAGGCATCCTTGGTTTTTGATAGAAGATTTAAGGACACATTTCTTGAAAGCATCTGTCCGGCCCTCTTCTTCTTCCTCCAGGTTACCTTCAGCTGGGCGGCACACTGTACACCATAACTGTGCCAGGCAGTCCCTTTCTAAGGGCAGTTCTCAGCAGCAATCTAAATCTGGTTGCTTGTCGGGGGCAAGGTTGTCTCACCTCTCAACCTGATTTTTCCTTCGCTGTTTAAACTATGGCATTCTCAGCCAGTATATTACAATGGAATTGTCGAGGGCGGCGTGGTAATTGGGAGGAGCTGCGGACCCTCCTGGCTTATTCCCCATTGTGCGTGTGTCTCCAGGAAACTTTTGTAGGGCTTGCCACTCCTCATGCATCACCTGGGTACGATGCTTTTTACTCAGCTCCAACCCAGGATCCTGTTGGAGGTGGTGCTGTTTTGGTGAGAGCTGACATCCCTCATCAGCCAGTCCACCTCCAGTCTGACCTCCAGTGTGTTGCTGTGTGGTTGTATGTCTACCGCTGGTATACAGTTTGTTCCATTTATTTACCACCTAACACAGCAGTCAGTAGGATGGAACTTCAGAACCTGCTTGGTCAGTTACCTACGCACTTTCCTCTCTTGGGGGACCTTAATGGTCGCCACGCTTTGTTGGGCGACTGTCTCATTAACCAATGTGGGAGAGTGTTGGCGTCCTTAATGGAGGAAGAGGATCTTGCCCTCTTCAGTACTTGAGCGTTTACCCATTTTCACCCCCAAACAGGTTCATTTACTGCAATCGACCTCTCTGTCTGCTCTCCTGACTGTCTCCTGGACTTCACTTGGGAGGTTATGGTGGATCTCCACGGAAGTGATCACTTTCCCATCATCTTTACTGCAGCAGTATCTAGTCCCTGTTCCCGTCTACGAGGTGGAGATTGGACAAGGCAGACAAGTCCCTTTTCTCTTCTCTGATTTCTGTTGATGTCTCAGTTGAAGACTTTCCACATATTGATGAGGCTGTTTCGTTCTTTACCTCCGTTCTGCATTCTGCTGCCCTTCATGCTGTTCCTAAAACCTCTGGCACATATCGCTATCGACCAGTCCCGTGGTGGAATGAAAAGTGCAGTGTTGCTGTATGTGAGAAGAAGTTAGCTTTCTCCCGTTATTGTAGATACAGGACAGAGCATAATCTTGTCGAGCTCAAAAGGGCTTGGGCAAAGGCTCGTTGGGTACTGAAACAAGCTAGGCAGGACTCTTGGATGGCTTATGTGTCATCTGTAAACTCAAAGATGCCAGTGTCTCAGGTGTGGAAGAGGGTGCGAAAGATTTCGGGCAAATTCACTCAAGGTAGGTCCCCCGTGCTGATGTCTAATGGTGAGCCTGTTGGTGACCCTGCAGCTGTGACCGATATTTTTGCATCTGCCTTTGCGGCAGTCAGTCAGAGAGGTACTAGCTCACCAGTATTTGCCAGACAATGGGAGATAGAAGAGGCAAGGGTAGTGGATTTCCGTTCAGGGAATGTGGAGTCCTACAACCTCCCTTTATCTTGTCGCAAACTCCAATCTGCCCTTCCCCTGTGCTGTGACACCTCACCAGGGACGGATGATATTCCCTACGCAATGCTTCGACACCTGGACGATGATGCACTGTCCTTTCTCCTCAGCCTTTATAACAGACTCTGAAGGGAATCTTCTCTTCCCACCTCTTGGCGTGAGGCCATTGTCCTGCCATTCCAGAAGCCAGGGAAGGCAGGCTACAGTCCCATGGAGTATCGGCCAATTGCCTTAACGTCCTGCATGTGCAAATTATTTGAGAAATTGGTCACCATGCACCTAATGTGTTTCCTAGAAAGGAATGAATGTCTTTCTCAGTGTCAGTCTGGTTTTCGAAAGTGTCGCACAACAACAGATGCACTTGTCTGTCTTGAGGCTGCAGCATGTGATGCTTTTGTTAGACAGCAGCATCTAGTGTGCATTTTCTTTGATCTAAAAAAGGCATATGATACTACATGGCGGTTTGGTATCTTACAACAACTTCATTCTTTTGGTTTACATGGCAGGCTACCCCTCTTTACAGTATATTAAATTTTCTGCATGACCGTTCATTCAGAGTTTGGATTGGTGTCACCCTGTCTCCTTTTTACCCTCAGGAGGAAGGGGTGCCTCCGGGAAGTGTCCTTAGTGTGACCCATTTTGCGATAGCAATGAATGGTATATTGTCCTCTATTCCTGAAAGGTTGTCAGCCTCACTGTATGTTGATGTTTTGGCTCTATGATATGCTGCTTCCCGAATGTCCGTGGCTGAATGTCGCATGCAGCTCGGTCTGGACAGGGTCTCTCGGTGGGCCACAGTGCATGACTTCCATTTCTCCCCAACAAAGATGGTGACCTTGCATTTCTGCCGCTTGAGAGGAGTTCACCCCGACCCAGATCTCCAGTTATATGGTCACAGGGTGTGATGTGTTGATGAAACAAGGTTTCTCGGACTTGTCTTCGACAAGAGACTGACGTGGGTACCTCAAATCCCTTCATTACGACTCTCATGCCGCCATGCCCAGTCTCTCTTATGGATCCTATCTCTTGTCTTGGGACGCTGACAGAACCATCGTGCTCCGACTTTACCTTGCCTTAGTTAGGAGCAAATTGTACTATGGGTGTGTGGTGTACTCCTCTGCTACTGAGGCACAGCTGTGGCCACTAAATTCTGTCCATCATGCTGGGATTCACCTGTCAACTGGGGCTTTCCGGTCCTCACCGATTGAAAGCCTGTTGGTTGATGTAAACGAACCACCGCTGGATCTCCACCGGTAGTCCTTAATTGTGCAGTGTTGGCACCGCCTACACCGTCTTCTGGCCTCACTGAATTGTCAGGCTGTCTCTGGTTGCTCTTCACCCCTTTCATGACACCCACCCTTGCTATCCACACCCGTTCGGGTACAGAGTGAGGGCTGCCATGGAGGAGTTGGGTGTCCAGTCAAATCCTGTTTGCCCTGTGTGTGTCTCATGTGTGGCCCCCTGGCTTCTCCTAGAGGTACAACTATGTGATTACTTCCTTGGGAGGAAGGCTTCTCTCTCCTCACATGCAGCTTTCTCTTATTTTTTAGAACATGCCTCTGCTCACAATGACTCAATCCCTGTATATCCTGATGGCTCTAAATCCCATGTGGCGACAGGCTTTGGTGTCATCTTTCGTGATTTTAGCCGTGATGGGAGTCTCCCTCCTTCTGCATCTGTTTTTACTGCTGAACCTACTGCCATTTTTGTTGCGATTGAATTGATTTTTAGTTTTCCTCCAGCTTCTTTTACCATTTCTAGAGACTCAGCTACTGTCCTACAAGCTTTGTCTCATGGCTTCCCATCACATCCCCTGGTATTGTCTGTCTTGGAGTGGCTTTTCTTATTATGTAGGCAAGGATACTCTGTACAACTGTGTTGGGTCCCTGCACATGTGGAGGTCATGGGCCATGAGCGTGCTGACTCTGGCGAGAGCTGCTGCCTCTCGCCCTTCCTCTCCTCAATACCATGTCCAATCCGAGGATTTATGTGTAGCCACTGTGGAGGCTGTCTGTCTCTGGTGGCAGCAGAGGTGGGATGCAGTAGGGTCAAACAAACTCCGCAGCATTCGTAGGAACCTGGGCGATGGGGGATATGTGGGACTGTCCCGACAGTGGGAAACAGCTTTGGCTCATCTCCGGATCAGCCATACTAGGCTGACCCATGGTTTTTTAATGGAGAGGGCTCTCCCTCCCTATTGAGATGGCTGTCTGATTCCTTTGACTGTGCGGCATCTCCTTGTCGAATGCCCCAGTCTTGGGAACCTTCGTCGGCAGTACCTTTCCGGGTGCCGAGCTGCCAATGGATCGTACCTTCTTTCCTCGGTTCTTGGGGAAGAGGCGTGTGCTATGGGGGGAGGCATCTTCTCTTTTGTGTTGAGTTCTGGCCTTCTCCACAAGCTGTAGGGCTTTTCCATATTTTATTTTGTATTTTAATGATAGTGTTCTAATTTTAACCAATATCTTTCCACGATGTTTTCTAGCTTTGGTTTCTTTTATTCTTTTATATTGTTCATTGTTTTATGCATTGTTTATCTCTTCTTTTTATCGTTTTTTTATAAATTTTTACTTTCTTTTAATTTTATGTTCGGCGGCATATGACCTCTGCTGTTGCGCCATGTCACGTTTTCTTTCATTCATTCAATCATTCTTGACAGCACCCAAACTGATGCCTTAATATCTTCGTAAGTACCAAAGGCCTTTAAATCACAACTCATTGCAATTCTAAAATTTTGCAAGGAATCAAAATCGTGTTTAGGTATGATTAATTCAGTTAGAGCCTTCAGTAACTGAGTAATAACTTGCTTCCTATCTTCATAGTTTTGTCTAAGGATAGTCAAGGCCACCTCATAATTATTTTCTTCTACTGGTAATTCTCTTATCAGCTGATAAGGTGTTCCTTTGACCTGTCCTAACAGATATGTGAGTTTGCTCACCTTAGGGAGATCGGTTCCATCATGAACTAAGTATTTGAAATAATCCCAAAAGGATTTCCAATTTTGCTCCCCATCAGACTCCAGAAGCATTATTTGTGATAGTACAGCTCTACTCTGCTGTTCCACAACTTGTGTTTCCACGGCAGTCTCAGCTAATTTTGATTCTAGTGACTTTACTACGGTTAAATATTCTTCTAATTTACCTTCAAATTTCGTAGTCTCTGACTCAAAGAGATCTTTATCATCAGCTTTTACTATAGCCGCTTCTAAATTTATATAACCTTCTTCAAACTTAGTCCATTGGTCTCTCAGTATATTTAGAGACTCTTTCATTTCTCCCTGGACAAAGGTATTTCGTCTAATGATTGTTTGCGATCATTTATGTCTCTTGTTACCCATCCTGCCTTACTGCTAGAAAATTTCTGCTACAAGGAAACAGACATGTTGACTGATTTCTATTTTAATAATTTAACCATTAATTTCAATCACAGATTTACCCCAGCTTAGTAATTATCTAATTATTTTAAATTTTGAAGAGTGTAGGGATTAGGTCTGCAATATCAAACCTATCCCCCTGGGTTGTTAAACCTCTAGGGTTATATCTTATCCCCACACTCAATTTCCTCCCAGAAAAGGATAATGCGGCCATGCTCCCAGTCTAATGCGGCATTTGCCTTTCATCATCGGAGAAGGAACTTTCCCTTCCACCCAGAGCTTGGTATTTACGTATTTCCACGTCATCCACTTCAACCGAACGTGGTAGTAGGCTATGCCCAACAAGAGCAACTTTAAACACATTCAGTGTTTCTGCACTCATCTGCTTTCCTCACTATCTGGGGCACCAATAATGTAAGAAAATTCTAGTAAACAAATCGCAGGTCCTCACTCCAGGCATCAAAACCGATAGAAATTATTTTATACAAGTCGGTATCGTCACTGAACACTAAAAATTTGTCCTTCAGTATATTCACGTGTCTCTTAGGTTTAAGTGTGCCGTAACGGATAATTTAACTCACCTAATTATTACTCATCTATCTAACTTTGGATAATCAGGCGGTACCTTTTCAAAATTCTGTAGTTTTGGGGAATAAATTTTGATTGTCGTTTGAACTGCAAAATTCATGTTAATAATTTGATTGCTCATTGTGATAAACCAGTAAGTGTCCTCAAGTACCTAGCGGGTACTACATGGGGTGCCGACAGAAAATCTTTATTAATGGTATATAAGCACCTTATTCGATCGAAGCTAGACTATGGGCACAGGTGTATGGCTCGGCATCCGATGCCACGCTGAAAGGATTGGATGTGTTGCAGAATAAATGTTTGCAAATGTGTCTTGGAGCTGTCCGGTGTACCCGTGTATCTCGTATGGAAGTGGAGGCAAATGTGCCTCCCCTCCGTATTTGCCATGACCACCTGGAATTATCGTACGGGTTACGAACATTAAGGAAAAGTAATATCAGCAATGTGGCCTGTACCCCCCTGCATCAATACCACCACCTTGTGCGGGGGGTGCATCTGCCACTTGCTGTTCGCCTCCACTTATTGACTCAGGAGCTTGGTGTGGACCCCAGTGACTGTGACAAGTTGGTGTTAAAAAATATAGCCTTGGGAGCCACCTGGCTTTACTGTTGATGTTACATGGCTCCCAGCACCTAAGACCAAGGCGCCGGAGGCGGAGGTCCACCACTTGTTTCGTAACATCATAATTCGTCACTTGGGGTCCCACCACTTGTACACTGACGGTTCCAAGTCGAGTGAATGTGTGGGTGCAAGTGTGTGGTCCACTGCATGTGTCCTCAGGTATCGATTGCCGACTCATACATCTGTGTTTACCTCCGAACTTTTTGCTATTGACAAAGCCATAGACTATGCTCTTAATTCTGGGCATGACTCATTTGTCATATTTTCGGATTCAAAATCAGCCCTTCAGGCAATTGCATCTTGCACTACGGACTCTCACGAGATCCAGGGCCGCATCGTTAATAAGTTGCATTCATGGAACAAGCCATTCACGCTGATCTGGGTGCCTGGTCATTGTCGTATCTACGGCAATGAGCAGGCTGACTTACTTGCAAAGTCGGCTGTAGAGCTCGAGGAGACTTGGGACGTTCCTCGTGATCTACGGTCGAGTCTCTCTCTCGGAAAGAAATTAATAAGTTTTCTGTGGCAAGGTCAGTGGACCAGACTTAATATTCCAACCTGTAAGCCGTACCTGGGCGATTGGGACACTGCCAACCGTCCCAGTCGCCTTGAAGAAAAAGTGTTGGCTCGCTTACGCTTAATGCCACCATACTAACACATATGAAACCTTATATGGAAAAACAATTCCCGCCACACTGTGACATCTGTGATGCGGTGTTATCTATCAGTCATATCATCCTGCGCTGTCGGCGATTTATTCGTGAACGTGCTTCACTTATAAATTACTGCGGCGCAGTAGACGTCCCCTTCACCCTTTCCACCATCCTGGGTGATGGGGACATTGTTATGACTGATAAATTGATGGCTTTCTTGAGAGAGACCGGACTGATCAGAGTGATGTTACTTATTTTACTGTATGGTCATGGTTTTTATCAACTGTAAATATGTATATATTGTACTGTTAGTTAGGGTTGACAGTTGACATATTTGAAATAGTTCCTCCCCCCACTGACCTATTTCTAATATTGATGTCCCCTACATTAAACCCTGTTCCTCGACTGACAGTCACCAGCTGATGAGTGCAAGTGTGCAATATAGAAAGGTATTGGGCACTTGCAGTCGATGGTGGTCTGTTGGGCGAGGTTCTTCACTTTGTACATATTATGTAAATACATTATACCATGTTCCTGAAGTTACTAATTAGGGCCAACAGCTGACGTATATGGAAATGTTCCTGACTTGTCTGGGTCTCTTTCATATATTGATGTCCCTTTCATTAGGTTGTGCCTCGACTGACAGTCACCAAGTGATGAGGGCAGGTATGTCATGTAGAAAGGCATTACATATCTGCAGTCGATGGTGTTCTCTTGGCCGAGGCCTTTCTACCATTAGTGTAGGTCTAGTTATTTGTCTCTTTAGGATTTGCTGTAGTATAGGTTAGCGATTTTGTCTGTTAGGTGATTAGTTTTAGGGTCTTTAGATTAGGTATTTTGTTTATAAGTAATATGAGGTTAAAAAAAATAATAAAAATAAAAATACAAAATAATTTATAAAATAAAAATTATATATATATATATATATATATATATATATATATATATATATATATATATATATATATATATATATATATATATGTACGTGTGCATGAAAGTGTGTATGTTCATATGCATGGATGTGTGTATGTATGTATGTATGTATATATACCTGTATATGTTCATATATATATGTGTACATGTGTCAAAATATATATATATATATATATATATATATATATATTATATATATATATATATATATATATATATATATATATATATATATATATATATATATATATATATATATATATATATATATATATATATATATATATATATATTTGCCTTAATGACCAGGGGCTCCAGCCCCAATGGTCGATAGAAAAAAAAAAAAAAACACTCTCCTATCTCCTACCTTATCCCCAATTGAATTGGTCAATTCCAACCCATACGTACTCCCTACGTGTCAACAAGTGGGTTGGTGGAGGGTTAGTGCCCCTCCCCGTAAAACAAATAACTCAAAGTCTAATGGCCACCCCTTATGGGATTATGGCATCTGGCAATAGTTAGATAGATAGTAAATGTTACTTAGCTAGAAAGAGTCAGACAGCAGATGACGATGAGCCTGACTTTGAGGTCGGTTGCCTGGGCATCCAAGCGTCCTTGAAGTGCTTATTAACAACGTGCTACGAAGTCTAGGAGCAGAGTGAAAAACACCGCAAGCTTCTTTCCCTCTCATAGGCTTTAAAGGTGCCAACTATTACTTACAATGCTAAATGAGGCATCGCGTGGAGTAGTCAGACAAGCGACGGATTTTAAAAATTGCAGAAATTGAATTAGAAGTATTCCAAACTTCCAACATCAAAAACTTTGTTAGTAACCAAGGTATCAACTTAATTTTTTTATTTAAAAGCTTAGCTCAAGCTGAAAGTGACCCATGTGATGCATTTTAAATAATGGGATGAAAATTAGTATTAGTATTAGTAAGGTACTAATTTTTCAAGTATTAGAAGTATTAGTAGCAGAAGTTGTTGGTTTTGTAGAAACATTAGTATTAACTGTAGCAGTTGATTTTTCATGTAGTAGCAGTAGTAGTAGTAGTATAGTAGTGGTAGGAGGAGGAGGAGGAGAAAAATACTGGTTCTCACTCATAACAACCTGTAAATACTTCTCCCAGTGTTCAACAATCCTTACAGTAGTATTATTACCTATTAGTATCAGTATTAGTAGTAGTAATAGTAGGTCTATCTATCTGTCTATCTATTGCCAGACACCATAATCCCGTAAAGGGTGGCCACTTGTCACTGAGTTAGTTGTTTTACAGGGAGGGGCGCCAACCCTCCACCAACCCACTTGTTGACACGTAGGGAGCACGTATGGTTTGGTTATATGGTTACCACCCAGCGTTGTAAATGGTTTCTTGGCTTACAGGAAACCATTTGGCTTGTCACTTAATGTAAAGCCACCTGTAAAGGAAAGAAAAGGAATAAGAAGTGACAGGAAAGATAGGAGAAATAGGAAGAGAGGAGGGCAGGCACAGAAAAAGAATGATAAAAGCTAAGGAAGTAGGCAGCACTACATCAAGTGAGTGGTAATAGTACGAAATAGTAGAACTACAACAAGGGACACCAGCATTATTCCCAGCACCACTGCATATTACGCTAGCCAGCTGCTGTGTATAGTAAACAAGAGAAAAATAAAATAAATAAAATAGAAATAAAATGCAATTAATTTTTTGTTTGTGTAAAAAAATTAAATCTATCAGCAGTTTGTTGTTAGAATCATTGAACACGAAGCATAGGATCTGGCAACTGTGGCGTCGGCACAGGGAGTGGTGGATGTCTGACTCCTCGTCGCACTCACAGCTCTCACCCAGCTAGGTACGGTGGCAGTCGAAGCCCCCTACATTTCGGAGGACTTTTGACCATATTTACAGTTGCGTTTCGAGACAAGCGACTTGCTCAGATGAAGGAGGAAGGGTCAAAATGGTGGTATATGCACCTAACTCCAAACTGGCAACTCTGTCGCAAGTCTGACTACTCCACACGATGCCTCATATACAGTTAAATTACATCATGATGTATACAGGGCGAATCTAACTAATTAATCTTAGTTTTAATTAAAGCCAAACCAAATATTCCCTTTATCTGTGTGAATATATTAAACCCATATCTTCTTTTCATGTGAGGCTTTTCATCCTCAAGACACGTCATCTAACGTCCAGACACAGTTTAGGTCAATGGAACCTTCTAAGTAATTACATGTATTTACAAGATAGTTGTCCACGAGGGTTAGAAAGGTAGCATTTAATTTATTAATAGTAAGAATTATTAAAGACAACGTAATTACTGGGTTATAAAAACCGCTTGAATAAGTATTAACGATCTCAGGTTTTCCTCTGCTCTCTAACCAGGGACGACTATTTTAAAAGTAGAGAGCGCAACTGCTTGGGGGGGAAATATTTCCCACAATGGTATTTTTGAATGATGACACCTGTATAAGTCTTACCTAGATAAAGATTTGTGACATAATTTGCTTATTATAGCTTATAGTTCATTATTCATTGTAAGGTTAAATATGCTGTGTCCTATTCGTCAGAATTTTCTAATAATTCAATTTTCTACTTGACAAAATCCTTCTGATTCCCACATGATATTTAATAATGTAAATATTCTCGTTTCCTCTAATATTGACATTCTCAGTGTGACACTGAATACCACCAAAGCTGGACACCCTATGTTAGATCCATTGCCAAAGAAGCCTCTAAAAAACTGGGACTCCTATACAGAGTCTGAGAATTTTTGGTATTATTTCGTATTTACACCCAACTCACTGTCAAGAAAATGGGCTAACTCACCTTATACTTACGCAGTTCTAAGCCTTTTTCTCTTCTATGGCACTTCCATCTTAAATCAACCCTTGATGAGTTATGCAATTTATTTTGTTATTTTTTTCAGTGGGAGAGAGTCAGCTTTCCCCTGCCGTGGTCGGACAGTTGTGTGTGTTCCTTTGTGCGTGTTATATGTGTGGGTGGATAAAGTGCATGCATCACACATGATTCAGCCAATCACAAAGTAGGATTTCAAATGCCCCATGCTAGGGCCCGCAGGATTTGAAAGTCAGTCTGTCTCCAGCCATAAGCTGTGAAGGCTGCAAAATTATTCACTTCAGTGGTATTTCACAGTTCTACCAGCAAGAAGATAAAGCTGTAGCCTTTGTGTGATCACATGGTATTCTACCATCAACAGCACCAAAGTGCCCAACTCATGGCAAAAATCTCAGTTTTCGTGAGGATCAGAAAGTGTGGCGGTGTCGCCATACACTTGTACTGAGAAACACAAAAAAACACTGTGAGTGTGGATATTCGATGTCTGATTTTAAGGGCTCATTTCTAGACAATGTACGGCTACCTGTGTGGAAAATTGTTGTTTTTGTGACCCACTTTCTCAGCAGCACTGGGCAACAGTAATTGAGTGCTTGAGTATTTCTCGAGGAATATCAGTGAATTGGTGGTCTTTTTGCAGTGAAGTAATGGACAATTGGTTTTCAAACCAGCAGGTGATCAGTGGTGAGAATGTGATCGTCGAAATCGACGAAATCCTTGTAGTGCTGAGGAAATATGGCCAGGGAAGACAACTGTTGCAAATTTGGTTGTTCGGTGGTGTGGAACGGTTATCAAAGAAACAGTTTGTTGTGCCACTTCATGGACCAGTAGAGGAGTAGAGAGACAAGGGAACATTACTTCCTCTCATACAGCAGTACATTCTACCTGGCAGTATAATTATTAGTGACACTTGGGGTGCTTATTGGGGATTAACCCCTTAACCGCGGGGCGTCACTTGTGTGATGCTCGGGAGCAAGGGATCATACCGCGGGGCGTCACTTGTGTGATGCTCGGGAGCAAGGGATCATACCGCGGGGCGTCACTTTTGTGCTTCTGTGTTATTTTGAATTCGCCCGGGCTTTCAAGTGGTGGCTTGTATCACCTATCAGTACTACCAGTGTCCAGCTATACTCAATTCTGCTAATGTCATCTGGACTCCCATTCACCATTGACAATTTAGCTAGTTTTCCCCTGTCCTTGACTCCCCTACTTACCTCCCCTCCATTACCCTCTCCTCCCGCCTGCCCACCTGCACTGCGCTACATAAATCATGGACAGATTTTTCCACTCATTTTATCCATTGAAATGTGCCCTATGCCCTATTCTTATACAAAATATTATATAAAAGAAAGAGAAAAGATAATTGAGTCTGCCATACATCTGGAATGGGCTGATTATCACCTGGCAACACCCCACATGCACTCGGTCACTAATTTTCCGTTTATTTCCCCTTGAAATATGCTGTATGACCTATTCTCGTAATCAAAATATACATAAAGGAAGGGAGAAGCCTAAGTGATATTTACATTCACCTGGAACTAACTAATTTATTATGTATTGTCTAGATTTCCTGCCTATCATTTCATAGCATATATATTAGCAGCTGTCACCACGCTGACACTGTCAACCCTTCCCTGCCCATAATATGCCACATCATTCAGTTTACTGTCGTCTTTCAAGGTGAAACCACGTCGGATTCGCGCCTGTCCAATTCCGCCACTTCTTAGCCCCCTGCAAAGGGCCCTGTGACCTCTACCCCTACTAAACCTCATGTGGGAAGGGGTAAAGGGCTAAGTGACTCTGCTGTGGAACGTGAACTGGCTAATTTATCAGTGATAATGATGGAAAGTGACTACGATCTTTCTGGTGACTCTAAAACAGTGCAAGTGGAAATGTAAATAATGTGTAATTAGCAAGTGAAAGCAATGAATGTAAATAATGTGTAATTAGCAAGTGAAAGCAATGAATGTAAATAATGTGTAATTAGCAAGTGAAAGCAATGAATGTAAATATAACTGAACAGTGAAAAATAGTTTTAAAAGTTACTGAAAGTGACTGCATAACATAGTGTAAATAAAATAGAAATGCAGATAATGTAAATAAAATAAAGAATGTAAGTAATGTAAATCAAATAGAGAATTTAAATAGGAATAGAAATAATTAGTAATATAAGAATACGAGTATAAATACTTGGAGTAATGAAAGTGAAAATTTTCGCTCTAGCATGTATAAATACTTGGAGTAATGAAAGTGAAAACTTCGCTCTCTATGCTAGTTTACTGAACGAGAAAGTGAATGCCTGGAGTGGAAATAAACTACTAGTACTGAAAGAAATTTATGGATAAATATTGTATATATAAATAAGTGTAATAAAGTACTAGGAATATAAAGTGAGAGTCTGTTTATAAATAATAAATGACAGCTCCACCTCAGAATACCATTAGGGAACGAGCGCGAGTGGAAAGCTCATATGCGCTCATAATTTACGTTGCTTTCACAGTGTTTTTTTTTTTTTGGAATATGGATTCCAAACTAATTGAAATTCATAGAATAGTGTTTGTAATTTAATATCAGGCAGTGGTAACCATATTACGGGGTATCGGGAAATGTAAAGTGGAGACTTTGTTACCCAGCTTCAGAAGTCTCTCCAAGTCCTACGGTAGTTGATGAAGGCTCAACAAACATCCCAGGAGAAAGCTGAAGGTATGTGCCATTTGCTTATTTAATTACAATGTTTTAAGGCTAATAACTGATTTTTTGCAAATATTTTTAAAAAGTCAGTTGGAGCGCAATTATCCCCACGGGACGCGTACGGCACACTCTCGACATCCCCACGGCTAAGGGGTTAAAGAACCTTGGTTATCAGCATTTCATAATTGAACACCGTGAAAACTTCGTTGTGCCAGACAATTTGAACATTCATACACAGAACATCGAGCCTTTGTGGCATGATCTGAAAGAGTGGGTCAAGAGACCAGGTATCAGGGCAAAGTCCTTGTACCAGTACATTGCTAGGTACCTTTTCATCTAGGCTTACCCACGTGAGGAGTTGCTCCACCACTTCTTCGTTCAAGCAGGGCAACTTTACCCCCCGTTGGGAGACCATGTGTGACACCCGTTACCAGTTACCATTACAACTACAGATGACTTCAGATGAAGACGTGGAACTGTAAACTGGTAGGTAAAGGCATTATTTCGTATTTATACCCAGTTAGGTTAGGTTAGATGAGGTTTAGCTGATGTCAGGGGGGGGTCTGGGAGGCGAAGCCCCCCAGTTAGGAAGCACGGCCAGGGCTGGGGGTCTGGGGGGCGAAGCCCCTAGTTAGGAAACACGAAGTCCCTAAGAAGCTTAAAATTATATTTTTTCCGACGGATTTTAGTGTTTTTCGTTTGAATTTGATACCAGTTTCAGTCGGAAATCACTCGTTTTTGTGTGTTTCCCCCACCCAAAACCCCGCTTTCCCACAGGTCTCCCATTATTCTTGGGGGGGGGGGAGTAGGGACCGCAAAAAAAAAAAAGTGATCTCCGACAGAAATGATTGTCACATTCAAACGAAAAACACTAAAATCCATCGGAAAAATAAAATTTTAAGCATCTTAGGGAGTTGGGTGTAAGTACGAAAATTTACCGAATTTTTCACTGACTAGCAGTTGGCCATTATTTATAAATGTCATCTGCATCCTCAGATGGCTGATGGAATACTGTTCACCTCTGTGGAATGGATGTGGACTGGTTGCATTGAGGCAATTAGACAAAATTCAAAAGTACTATTGATTTGCTCAGGAAGAACTGATGCTGTGTGTTTTTTGTGTGTGCTGGGCCTTACATAATTTCCTGACTCAATTACACAACTGGCTCATTATTTTTAACGTATACTGTTTACCAAATGCACTCTATCCCATGCTCATAATTCAGCTTTCTATAGTCTAATCTCTTTTATCTTTATAACTTGGCCTTATGATTTGTGGATGTAGATGTTGTTACCAAATAAAGTATAGAAACCTTGAGTACAGCGACTCAAAAACAACTTATTGTATCATTCAGCTACATGGATAATGTAAAGGGAAGACGGGAGTGGAGGGTGAGGTGGTGGAGTGATACACGTCACAACTACGTCACGTAAAACCTTCCCCTGTCCGAATGTCTACTCGGCTCTTGCCAGCTTCGCCTTCAAAGCCAAGAGTAAATTCCTTAATGAAACACACTTTGCAATGCACTGTAGTGCCATAAATTAGGGGACGGTGTCAAACAAGCTGTGCCAAAATGTCATATTGATCCAACTGTTTGTTTAGAATATATTTGCGAAAAACGATGCCTCATGGGGTTTGAAATGGATAGTAAACCAATTTTTCTATTAATATCGTCGTTATTAGCGCACACAGAAGCTGTTTCTACATTATATGAAAGAAAATATGTGATAACTTGCCAGTGTGTCACTATCAGAATAATGTTAATAGGTTTTTATAACGTCATGAAGTCAAACAAATGTGCAGCTTACCATTTTAGTGAAAACACTACTGTAATAACCGGAGGCAGAGGTTGTACTAGTCGTCCTTAGGGAAATATTAATGGGAAATAGTTATACGAGTAGAAGTGCCGTGATGCCGTCATTGTCTTGTAATAAGCCAGAGAGATTGACAAACTAAGCATTTCACTTTTCTTTCCCTCGTGTTATAATGTAAATTTTGACTTCTTTTCCCCTTGTTATAATTTTCACTTACACAAGTAACTTTCACAGTTCTTTCCTTGCCCTTAAGAGAAGCCTACATGTGGTGGCGCTGTGCACCCTGGAGCCAAGTAGCTGCGGTGCCCACCTGGGAGCCAAATGGATGGCTATACTCCATTTCACCAAGTTAGGCACCATCAGCGATGTTGTCAACACCTGTGATTGATGTAAACCCCTTGAGAACCAATATAAAGGCAATACAAAAAGGTATATCCAGTACTGAGGACCTTTCTCTATGCTGCAGGTGTTGACGACATCACTGATATGGTACCAGACTTGGTGATATGGAGTACTGTACATCTCATCGTGGGGAAGGGCTCTGGTCCAACCCTTGCGAGGTGCTGTCCACCATTAGTGGGTGCTGGTTCCCTGCATAGTGTATGCAGTGTGTTATACCTGTAAAACGGCCCCTACAGAAGCAGTTGTTGGCCCGTGGTCTGTGATTGCCCAGCCAGGCAGACCAGGATTAAGCAGCAGCAACTATTTTTTCCTTCCTGTTAATTTTTTAACACTCGTATAGATCTATTTTGTGATCCTTCGTGCTGTGAGTTTTACTTATTTTCACTGTTCTTTCCCGTTTGTCATATAATTCACTAGGCCTACTTGCATGTAATATTTTTCACTAGTCTCCACCAGTCACCATCACCACCGCCACTTTCACCACCACCACCGCTACTTCCACCAGCACCACTGCCACTTCAACCACCACCATCATTGTCACCACAACCATATATCATCTCCACTGCTTCTAATATGAGCATTTGCCACTGTCACTACCACTGCCACCAGCAGTGGTATTGACAGTGACAACCACCATTGCCACTATCACCTCCATTACTGCCACCAATTATACCACCACCACCACCACTACTGCCACCAATTATGCCACCACCACCACTATTACCACCACTAACACCATCACTATCGCCACCACTAACACTGCCACTAACACCGCCACTGTTACAACCACTAACACCGCCACTGTTCCCACCACTAACACAGCCACTATCACCACAACTAACACCGCCACTGTTACCACCACTATCACCACCACTAACACCGCCACTGTTACCACCACTAACACCACCATGGTCACCACTAACACCGCCACTATTACCACCATTAACCGCCATTATCACCATCACTAACACCATCACCACCACAAACAGCCACTGTTAACACCACACCGCCACTAACACCGCCACTATCACCACCATTAACACCGTTACCATCACCATCACTAACACCGCCACTATCACCACCACTATCACCAACACTAACACCGTCACCATGACCACCACTGACACCGCCACTGTTAACAACACACCGCCACTAACACTGCCGCTAACACTACCACTAACACCGCCACTATCACCGTCACTAACATCACCACTGACCACCACTAACGCCGCCACTAACACCGCCACTAACAACAACACTAACACTACCACTAACACCGCCACTAACATCAACATTGACACCACCACTAACATCGCCACTAACATCAACACTAACACTAACACTAACACCGCCACTAACACTAACTCTAACACCGCCACTAACATCAACACTAACACCGCCACTAACACCGCCACTAACACCACCACTAACACCACCACTAACATCACCACTAACACCACCACTAACACCACTACTAACACCGCCACTAACATCACCACTAACACCGCCACTAACATCGCCACTAACACCACCACTAACATCGCCACTAACATCACCACTAACACCGCCACTAACATCGACACTAACACCACCTCTAACACCGCCAATAACACCTCCACTAACACCGCCACTAACATCAACACCAACACCGCCACTAATACCGCCACTGACACCACTACTAACACCACCACTAACACCGCCACTACCACCGCCACTAAACCACCATTAACACCACCACTAACATCACCACTAACACCGCAACTAACACCACCACTAACACCGCACTAACACCACCACTAACACCACCACTAACACCGCCACTAACACCATCACTAACACCGCCCTTAACACCACCATTAACACCGCCACTAACACCGCCATTAACACCGCCACTAACATCAACACTAACAATACCGCTAACACCGCCACTAACGCCACCACTAACACCGCCACTAACACCACCACTAACACCGCCACTAACACCACCACTAACACCGCCACTAACACCGCCACTCACACCACCACTAACACCACCACTAACATCGCCAGTATCACCACTAACCGCCACTATTACCACAACTAACACCGCTACTAAAACCACCACTAACACCACCTCTAACACCACTACTAACACCACCACTAACACCGCCACTAACACAACCACTAACACCATTACTAACACCGCCACTAACATCACCACAAATACCGCCACTAACATCAACACTAACACCACCACTAACACCGCCAATAACACCACCACTATCACCACCACTAACATCACCACTAACACCGCCACTAACACCGCCACTAAACCACCAATAACACCACCACTAACCACCACTAACACCGCCACTAACACCACCACTAACACCGCCACTAACACCACCACTAACACCGCCACTAACACCACCACTAACACCGTCACTAACACCACCACTAACACCGCCACTAAACCACCAATAACACCACCACTAACCACCACTAACACCGCCACTAACACCACCACTAACACCGCCACTAACACCACCACTAACACCGCCATTAACACCGCCACTAACATCAGCACTAACATTACCGCTAACACCGCCACTCACACCACCACTAACACCGCCACTCACACCACCACTAACACCGCCACTCACACCGCCACTCACACCACCACTAACACCACCACTAACATCGCCTGTATCGCCACTAACCGCCACTAACACCGCCACTAACACTACCACTAACACCGCCACTAACACCACCACTAACACCGCCACTAACACAACCACTAACACCGCCACTAACACCGCCACTAACATGAACACTAACCCCACCACTAACACCGCCACTAACACCACCACTAACACCACCACTAACACCGCCACTAACATCAACACTAACACCACCACTAACACCGCCACTAACATCAACACTAACACAACCACTAATACCGCCACTAACACCGCCACTAACACCACCACTAACATCAACACTAACACCACCACTAACACCGCCACTAACATCAACACTAACACAACCACTAACATCGCCACTAACACCGCCACTAACATCAACACTAACACCACCACTAACACCGCCACTAACATCAACACTAACACTACCACTAACCGACCACTAACACCGCCACTAACACCGCCACTAACATCAACACTAACACGCCACTAACACCACCACTAACATCAACACTAACATCAACACTAACATCACCACTAACACCGCCACCAACACCACCACTAACACCACCACTATACCGCCCTTAACACCACCACTAACACCGCCACTCACACCACCACTAACACCGCCACTAACACCGCCACTAACATCAACACTACCACCGCCACTAACATCAACACTAACACCGCCACTAACACTACCACTAACACCACCACTAACACCGCCAGTATCACCACTAACACCGACACTAACACCACCACTAACACCGCCCTTAACACCACGATTAACACCGCCACTAACACCGCCACTAACACCGCCACTAACACCACCACTAACACCGCCACTAACACCACCACTAACACCGCCAGTATCACCACTAATACCGCCACTAACACCGCCACTAACACTACTACTAACACCACCACTAACATCGACAGTATCACCACTAACACCGCCACTAACACCACCACTAACACCACCACTAACATCGCCAGTATCACCACTAACATCGCCACTAACACCACCACTAACCCCGCCACTAACACCACCACTAACACCGCCACTAACACCACCACTAACACCGCCACTAACACCACCACCATTACCACCACTAATCGCCACTGTCACCATCACTGCCACTATCTGTTACCACCACCATCACCACTCTCACCACTACTGCCACCACCAATATCATCACTACCATCTGGTTATAATTTTCGCTCACAATTTCCACTAATTTTCTCTCAAGAACGTCCGAGGCAGTAAGTCTCTGATGGACTTTGGTGAGGGACAAGGCAGCGGATCCTCTAAGGCAAGACGAAGAGGAGGAGGAGGAAGAAGAGGAGGAGGAGGAAGAAGAGGAGGAGGAGGAAGGGGAAGAGGAGGGCAGCAGCAAGAATGCGTTGAGTCTCCTCCCTGCTACTATCACAGTGCTACCTCGTACCCCAGCACACCGATGCATGATGAAGGTAACCAGCAGTCACATTTTCTAGGACAGAATCGGCAACTACGTTATCATAGTCAACACAAAAGAACTTCTTTGCCGTCATATGATGAGTGCTTGGGTGGCGGTTGTAATGCATATGCTCCATTAGCCCATATACTTCCAAACTCATCACAGCTGCTGCAAAAATTTACATCAAAACCTCACCCTGGCAAGAAACACGACCACTCCATGGCTAGTTTTATTTACTTAGTTTACTGTTTTCAGTATACATATCCTTTACTTTTTGTGGGTGTTAGGGAACAGACACACCTGCGAATAAAAAAATTATTTAGTAATGAAAACCATTAAAAATGTCACCACAGCTACGTAAAAACCCTTTGGGGCTAGGCAAGATGGTCCTGACATTTATGATGAGAGTGACTCATCCCTGAGTGGCATTACATGAGCAATAAATCCCAACCACCCTTTGGATATAAACCTGCACGGGCTCAATCCGAGTAGAGCGCCATAATTATCCACTAAACCACCAGGCGCCATAATTTGGTTATATGGTTGCCACCCAGCATAGTACAGTAAATAGTTTCCTGATGTACAGGAAACCATTTGGCTTGTCACTCAGTGTAGAGTCACCCGTAGACAGGAGGAGGAGGAAAGATTGAAGGAAAGAAAGAAAGAAGAGGAAGGACGGAAATAGGAAGGAAGAGAGGAAAGGGCAGTCACCCGAGAGCAGCACTACATCGAGTGAATGGATGGTGAGCGGCTCCACCTACCACTAAGAATCTGCTATATTACACTATTTTTAGATTATTTTGCAATATTTTTTTAAATTGTTTTAAGATGTTCCTTAAGCTATATGTATTTTGTTATTATTTACTTTTTCGCCAACCAATGAAACCAGCAAAATCAAAACCATTAAAAATGGGAGATGAATATATACTGATTTGTCTTGTCTCCATGTATAGAGATGTCTTTTTTTTTTTTTTTTTTTTTTTTTTTTTTTGCATACCGCTGTGTTTCGCTTGCATCACCTCCCATACCAAACTGCTGCAGTTGTCTGTGCACTGACCCCTTCATGTGTGTGGGCTCCCTGTGCGGGGATTCTCTATGTAAAAAAAAAAAAAACGCTCACAAAAAGCATGCCAAATGCACGACATTCTTTTCATACATTGTCACTGACAGTTGAAAATTACCTTGAGGTTGTTATTTTCCTAGAAATGTTGTTCATAAAAACTCTTTAAATGACTTACCTTTATACAGTACTGTGCGCCGAAGAGGAAGCATTTTTGTAGTATATTAGAGGTCAGGGATTCTTTTAGTTAAGCTGGGATGTATCATGGTGATTTTTTTACATTTTTTATTCATTTAAATCTGTTTAATGCCATTGCGTTATGTCTGCTTTGCCATATTACAGCAGGCTATACCCTTAGGTAGCATGTCTGTCGTCTAGCTGGGGTCATAAGGGTCTTTTGGAGGCAAGTTGGGGTCAGTTTGGAGGGTTGGTTAACACATAAGATCTTTATTATCGGGTTAGAGGTATCCAGGTGCAAGGTCTCCAGATGCACAAAACCCTAGGTTAACACTTTACCCCCACGGTAAGGAGGAGTCAATGTTCTTTTGGGGGGAAACAATTTTTTTAAAAGACCGTTTAGATAAGTTATCATCAGCTTTTATTCATGTGCTCTTGCCCTTTCATCGTATTTCAGAGAATTGTCTCCTCTTGCAACATTTTCATGTCCTTAAATTCCCTCAAGTGCCATGATCAAATATTCTCTCTCTTCTCCCATTCAGGAATAGATACATCACAGAAAGTGCAGGAAATGGTTAAGGCTCTTGCACAAAATCATGGACAGAGGGCCACTGCCGAAATGCTTAGCAGACAGATTCAGAAAAGCGAGGACGAAGTGGTGGCTACTGCAGAGTCACGCAAGGATATTTTCCGCTTGCGTGTTGGAAGGGGTGCGATAGTGAAACTGGTGCCTAATATACGCTTATGTTCTGGGTATCTGTCAGAGAATGGATGCTTGTCAAAGGCATCCTGTACTTCCCTACACCTCTGCAAGAGTTTTATCCTGGACTGCTGCAGTGCAGACCACTGTCAGTTTGGACACAAGTTCAACACAGACCACAACATGGCTGTTCTTTCAAAATTTCACCTGGACTTGATTGAAAACACGGCGCTATTCAACATCATCAAGAAAGTGTGCAAAGGCAGTGCTCAACCTCAGGTATGCAGCAGCTACAACACAGCAAGTGGATGTAAGAAGGAGAAATGTAATCATCTTCATATTTGCAGAGACTTCTTGATAAGTGGAGGAAAGTGTCCCAATGCAAAGTGTCCATATGCTCACCACTTCAACAGCAAGCAGTGTCAGACCGTGCTGATTCAGCATGGCATATCTGTTAATGAAAGCCAACGAGACATTTTATACAGCGTCAAATCAGTTATGCCCGATCTTGGAAGCCAGTCCTCAGGTGGAAGGAAAGAGAGTTCATCAGGTGAAAAAGATTTGAAAAGCAAAGAAAGTAAAGCATCTACCAAATCAAAAAGTGATGATGAAACCAGATCAGGCACCATTAGGTCAACTGATGTTTATGGCGATGTTGAAGTTCCTGAAATATGTGTCTATGGTGTTAACAATAGGTGCTTATATGAAGAGAAAGGCTGCAAGTATCTGCATGCAAAGAGCCTATTTTACTGGCAAGTTCAGAAGCAGCAGAAATGGTACAACTTACGTGTTTACCAGTCCAAGTGTCTAGAAAATGCTTATCGTGATGTCTCTGTAAATGAAATTAGTATCCCACCATTAGACCCAAACAGACTTCAAGATCAGAACAAGCTAATGCTGAGTGTTTTGGGAACTGATTCCTGGATAGCATATTTTAACCTCAGTGTCATTAAAAATTCATCTGGCACAGAACTTGGTATCAGAAGGCTATCGACTGCATCATCTGTGGTCTCCAAGATACCCCAGGCAACCGTATATGGCTGGTTCTTTAAAGATGAGCAAGGAAAATGGATCCAGTATGGGCACATTGACAGCCTAGGGAAACAGAAGCATGTATGTAATAAAACAAGTGATGATATTGAGAAGCAGTACATGCAGAACCCCTTCACCCCAATGATCATCAGCAGTGTTCTGTTCAAGTATCAGCTGGACTTCAAGCAGATGATCCAGGTCTGTAATCTCGTGAGCTTTGGAGTATTACTTGCACCGTATTTGTAATGGTGTATTTTACATATTAAACCTCTTTGTGTTATTTACATCATTCTGATATCAATACTGTTTGCACTTATAATAAACAGGAGAATATTAATATACTCAATGGAGAAATAAACCTGAAGAAAAAAATGTTAGGGTGCCAGCTTAACTGATGAAATTAAAACCCTTAGACCAACATGACCACTGGAAAGATTCGAGAGGTGCGCCGACGTCCCACTGGACTTGCATACCAGCAGGCTGCACGGAGTGACAGCAGAGAAGGGTCACTTCCTTCTCACTGGCTTCCCATGAAGAGCGACCAGACCCACCTACTAGGTTCGTATTCTGACTGAAGTAGGAGGCTTTCTAGCACCCCGTCCTTAATTACTTGACTATCTTACAGCTTATTTGTCTCTTCAGTATTACTGTTCTTAAATCATTTCAGATATATGAGTGGGGTTAGTTACTGATTTGATGGATTGGAAATGAATGAAATGTATTTTATGAGTATGTTCCAGATGACTGAAGAGCTTAAATGTGTATAAGGATAAGGGTGATGCCCTGGAAAGAGAAAGTTTTAAAAGGATAAGTTTTTGGCCCAGATAATGAAGACAGTGGAGTGAATCCTGGAAGGTATGATAAGGGAAATATCGAATATTGGCGGGATGCAGTTTGGGTTCATGCCAGGGGAAGGGACCGCTGATGCAATATCCATTTCCGACAGTATCTGGAAAAGTACGTAGGAAGGGAGAGAGATTTGTACTTTGTTTTTTACTTTTTTTGGATAAGGCCTTTGACAGATTTCCCAGTGAGGTGGTGAAGTGGGCAATGAGAAAGCTTAGAATTAAGAATTGTTAAGTTAGAATGGTTATGGCAATGTACAAGGGTGCTTGCACCCAGATTAGAGGAAATGGAGGTTTGAATCATGGGTTTTTCATGAATATTAGTGTGCATCAGGGATTAGTTTTAAGTCCTGTATTGTTTATGATGGTGCATCAAGCTCTCTCACATGACTTGAAAACTGGACTCCCAGAGGCGCTGCAGTATGCTAATGATTTGGTGTTTATCACAGAGAATGCGTGAGTGGTCTAGGAAAGAATTAGGAAGTGGAGAGATGGAATGGAGTAGAAGGGTTTGAGAGTAAATGCAGATAAAACAAAAGTGCTGATATCTACAGCAGTTGGTGGTACAGTGATTCCTTGGTTATTGCGCATAATGAGTGAAAATGAAATTTCACAATAACGAAAGCACAGAACCTATGGGATTTATCCTAATTGGTACCTGGCACCCAACTTGTAAACCCAACTTTTCCCTTTAATAGTGATAAAGACCCATTAAATACATACATCTCTATCTATCTATCTATTGCCAGACGCCTCAATCCCGTTCGGGGTGGCCACAAACTATTCGCCTCCACGTCGCTCTGTCCCCCGCCATTTCACTGCCCCGCTCCCAACTCACACACCCCTCTCACATATACCTCTCCACCCCATCCCTCCATCTCATTCTCGGCCTCCCCCTCCCTCTTCCCTCCTCCACCTCACTCACATAAACTCTCTTCGTCAGTCTTTCATCCTCCATCCTCTCCACATGGCCAAACCACCTCAGTGAATTCTTCCTAACGCTTCCTATCACATCCACATCCACACCACAACGCTCCTTTATATCCTCATTTGTCAGCCTGTCTCTCCATGTAACACCACACGCTCCTCTTAAACAACTCATTTCCACTGCTCTCACTCTTGACTTGCGTCCTTCCAGCAAAGTCCAAGCTTCATTACCATAAGTTAGAGTTGGTATCACAGTACTGTCATGTAGTAACTTTTTCGCTTCCATGCTGACTTCCCTGCTTCTTATCAGTGCTTTCAAGGAACCAGCAGCCTTTCTTCCCTGCAGTGCCCTTTCAAGCACTTCATCTCCATCCTTACTCATCACACTACCCAAGTACTTAAACGTACTCACATTTTCCAATTCCTCACCATCCAATCTCGCTGTACATTCACTGACTTCACCTCTCTCAAAGACCGTCACTTTACTCTTCCCTACATTCACCTTTAGATTCCGTTTCTTACACACTCTCCCAAACTCATCCACCAAGCCTTGCAGCTCTCCTTCGTCTTCATACAACAACACAGTATCATCTGCAAACAACAGTACAGGGAGTTTCCAAACACTACCCTCTCTCACCAGGGCCACTCCAACATCCACTACCCTACCTTGTACCTCTTTTATTACCCCATCCATGTACAGATTGAACAACCATGGAGACATGACACATCCCTGTTTCAACCCAACCTTCAAAGAGAAAAATTCACTCAGTTCACCATCCACACGCACTGCAGCCTTCGCACCATCGTACATACTCTTCACAGCATTCAACAACTTCCCATCTACTCCATATATTCTTAATACTTTCCACAATCCTTGTCTATCCACCCTGTCATATGCTTTCTCCAAATCCATGAAAGCCGCATACAACTTCTTTCCCTTCTCTAGAAACTTTTCCACTAAAGATCTAAGAATGAGTATCTGATCTACACAACCTCTTCCCTTCCTAATGCCTCCCTGTTCTTCTCCAACTAATTCCTCTGTTCTTTCTCTAACTGTCAATATACATACATACTGTTATAATAAGTATAAGAAACAGGGAGGCATGATTAGGTTAAGAGAAAATGAAAATGGCACAATAAGGAAGAAACACCTACCATATAGAGATCAGAGATGGGATTGAGGTAAGTGGTTCTGAGGCTTGCGGGTGTAGAGTTAGTGGTCTCCACCATCTGGATTAGTTCCTAGAGTAGGGATCATGTTTGTGTTATGCTGGCGTAAATTGGTTTCTTTGGACTCTTCTAAACAGGAAGGAACATACAAAACACACCTATGATACACTCTAATAGTACAAAGTGAGTACACAAACTCAGAGTGGCGATATTTATAGCTTTATTATTGTCCTTATACTCTAGTTACAACTTTGGCATTTTCAGCCTGAGATACATAGGCAATATGAGGAAACAGGTCAGTCCGGGAAATGAGGTCTTAATCTGAGGGCCTGAAGAGACCTTTACTCCGGAGTGTACTGGGGAGACTGCCGCACAGTATATACACCAACGAGAGGGGGGGAGATCCGAGAAGTGAGTCTCTGTCTGTACTGCAAGATGATGTTCTGGTATATGTGGCAAGCAAGAGGCCAAAAGGGAGAGATTACGATCCTGGTTCTGAAAGAGGAGAACCAGATATCTAAATCTTTCTAAAGGTCTGGGGGACAGACATTAATGTATATTGTTCTCAATGTGGGTATCAGAGAGGTTAGAAGGGACCTGGTAATGTCGGGACAACAAGTTTACACAGTTGTGCCTCCGGGATCTCTCTTCCTGGTGTAGGGGGGAGGGGACTGAGGGGGCATGGGGTGGAAGCACAGGAAGAGTGCTCACTCTGGGGATCATAGTGTCTTGCAGCTCCATGTCCTGGCTAGGGAGACGTTGTGGCTTCAGAGTTGAATTGAGTCAAGCCGGTTCAGTTGCCAAGGCGGGATGTCGGGGCTTCTCTGGTGCTGAACCGTGTTGAGCCAGTACAGTTGTTGAGGAAGGATGTCGGGGCTTCTCCGGCACTGAACCGCGTTAAGTCAGTTCAATAGGGGTGTCACATTGAGCCAACGCCAGTAGTTTGCATCGAGCCTTCTCTTCTGTACTGCATCGAGCCAGTACTAGACTGAAGAGCTCTGGCTGTTTGCGGTACATGAGGCTCAGGCTGTGATGGCAGGTGGGCTGCGGCTCCAAGCGAGAGGGGTACCTAGGGGTGGCGTGGGTGTGCTTTTTGTATCCTTCTTGCATGAGAGCTTGTATGGTCGCTATCCTGGCGATGGTACAGGGCTGCCTCTTGTCTGTTTAGCGAGAGTTTTCTGTGGTAGTAGCTGGGGCAGGGACTATGGTAGGTGGCCTCGTCCCGGGCATTTCAGTTTGTATCCTTCAAAATCATCAGAAACCACAGGTTCTGCAACATCATTGTCAGAAGAAAGCTCAGATGCATGATAACGGATTTTTTTTTTTTTTTTTTTAGCAAAAAGAAATGTATGATAACGGCAGGAGTGCAGATTTTTATCTAGCAGTGATAACAAACACCATTATAACCAAGTGCGTGGTACCCAAGGGATCACTGTACTGTCAAAGGAGAGGGAGTGTGGTCATGTGCAGTTGTTACAAGGGTTTGGAAAGTAACTTTTTTTTTTTTTTTTCAGTGTTTGTAATGAGTGCATGAAAGATGTAGTGGTATTAGAGGTAGGCTGCTAAATACTACTGACTTAGTGTGTGCAATATGTAGAGGAAAACATGCAGAAGCAGAGTGGCAGGAAAGGGCTGATGATGCTGGAGAGCCTCTGAGTAAATGAAAGAGTTTTATTCTTTGAGGAACACGATATGTGCTGGAGGTGGGGTTAGAACTTGCTCATTGACAAGGATAAGGAGTAATTGAAAGAAGTTTAGGGATTGTTGGCCTCCGTGACATTAAGAAGGTGTTCCTTATGTACAGAGATAAGAATGTTTAGACATATGCCAATTGTGTCCTTGAATGACAGGCCTTTGGGGGTTAGGACTGGGAATTTATAGTTAAAAGGAGGGCATTTGTTGTGATGGGAAATGGCAGATTTAGGTAGTTTGGGCATGAGGAGAGATGCATGATGATAACAGTGCAGAGGGTGAGAGTGCGAACGGTGAGGGTAAAGTCGTGAGAGGTACACTGAAAAAGACTTGGGAGTGAGGTCATACAGTATGATCTCGGGGATAAGGGACGATGGAGTGTCCACCAGACTGAGCAGCGAAAATAATCGCCATTAGATGACCAAGGCTGATATTTGCAAACATGTTGGAGCCTTCATAGACGAACGAATACGACATATTGTGTTTAAATAAATTAGACGACAGACCGTATCAACTTGCCATGTGCTGAAATATGCCTATTTAAAAAAAAAAAGAAAAAAAAGTGTAAGAAATTTTCGTATTACAGGGTATTATCCACTTGCATGGTGCTGTATTGATATCATGCTAACATCTGCCTAATTTGCTCAAATATAAAAACAGTAATATTAATATTAATATATCAACATCCAAAAAATTTGCTTAAATGTCACAGACGGTAATACTAGTATATCATACCATACATAGAGGTACAGTAAATTGATATGAAAAGCGTGCCAGAAACCTTTCAAAACTGACACTGATATTGCCCACAGTGATGTTGGACAGCGGAACCCAAGAATACCAGGATGTGGTCAGTCGTGTTCGCCTCACTCTCCCCACCGCCACCATACTCTCGGTACGCAGGCTACAGAACCAGTACTTGTGGCGCCTCATGCAGTACAAGAGGGCTGATTTTGCACGCAGGTATCATTGTAATACTGTATTGCCTTTAGTTTTATTTTTTTTTTTTTTACCAAGTGCAGTTTGTTCTCATTTTTTGTCAGGGATGTGCTCCAAAATCGCACACTTTCCCTTTGACCGGTACATAATGGAAGGGGAAACTCATATCACGGCTTTGTACAGACGCCAATATCTGCTCCCCAGGCCTTTCCCAAACCTTGTCTTCCACATTAATCTCACCGTGGGGGGGGGGGTAAGAAACTAGTGATCGTGATAGTACTCAGCAGTGAAAGTTAGTTAATCTTTTTTGTAATTTGCTGTGGGTGTTAATTTCGAAGTAGGAGATATAAGAAGGTACCATACAAAGAACTTATTGCATTGCTAGTTTTAACCAATATTTTATTGCACATATTCAGTTGCACTACATCATCACCATGATCTTTTTCCTGCCTAAGGATGGGGTGATGTAGTTTACAGAAAACACGGAAATATGAAAGTGGGAGAACTATCAGTAACATTGTCAGTGAAATGGGCCACTCACCTACACATCATTCAGAATCCTGGCTCCACCTCACAAGCCAGACCATCTGCACATTGTTTCAATTTTGGTATTTTTCTTTATAAATGCATCCGCCTACACCTGCCAGATAATCAATGCCTTATAAAATACACTAAATAGAATACACAAACTCCTCCATATATACACTCACTTCATAGTCTTGCCATATGGGTTTGAAGCTCACCTGCCCTTCCCAGAAAGCCACAAGTGCACCTGGCCAGTACTTTACAGTATGACCGTCACTCTTTCGTGCTTCAGTACTGACAAAAAATACAACTCATAAACAATCCATTATGCTCTTACTGTAATGCAACCCCCTCCCCCCCACGCACCCACACAACACTTTTTATACACAACACTTGCCTAACAGACAGCCCTTCGACATAAAAGAGGATACATAAAATTTTATCCATCCATCACTGTAATGCAGCTGCTCAGCCCACATCACACTACCTCATTCACGCAACATAGACAAACTCTCAGTATAACTTCTACTGAAGATTTCTGCCTGCCTGGCTGATATGGCCGATTTCCTGAAGTCCACTACTTTCACGACCAAACAAGCTTAAGGCCACAGTAACAACAACAAGAGACAGTGTAATCCTAAAGCAGTGGTTCTAATTTCATGGTCTCCATAACCCTAGAGGCTTTTTGTCTCATCAGATCTACTGGCTCCCATCAACCTCTGTCTCTTTGCTGCGCTGTTGCATATTGATATATTTTCAATCGCTACTTCAGTGGTCACTGCTCCTCTGAACTGTCTGCTTGTATCCCTCCACTACTACGGCGGGCGCGTACCACCTGCCTGGTAACAAACTCTCATGCCTTTTCTGTCTAGCTCTCTAATGCAAATAAATTGCTTATTGTTATCATTACGGCAGTATTACGTACAACGTACTGAAATAGCAAAATTATGCAGAGATGTCACGAGAGGAAAAAATGTACCACTTGACAACACCGACTAATTTATTTACTTATTTTCCTAAGACCAATTTTAAGTTAAGAAGGTAGATAATTTTCATCTTCTGTGAGTACGTCTCTTTGGTTATAAAATTATTGCAAATCAGATGTTACATCCCCGTTCCACACTGCAACAGGCTCCAACAGCAGTTGTTCAGTATAAGAAGGACGTCACCCAGTGAGTCGTTTTTTGTAGGGTCTGCCTTTCAATGTACAGTACACAAGATCAGCTCAGGCGTTGTAAACAATCACGGGCTTATTACGTTCGTTGTCTTTGTTTACCAAATACTTACGCTTAATGCTTGCCAACTACACTTTACTGTTTTCACAAGTACCGGAGCTATACAATCTTCACTAACTGCACTGACACTGAACTAAACTCAAACTGAACTAAAATTCCTATAGTCCCTTCCCTATCCTTATATATGCTCTCTGTGTATTAGAGTGACCTATTACATTCTCGGAGAAGCAAGAGTTACCAACTTGGAGACATCTGAAATATCCAGAGTTTTCTTACATTACATAACACTCTGAATACTTTAGCATACAAATTGAAATAAAATTACATAATTTAACAACAATCACACAAATAAAACATTATAGAGAAAAAGAACATAAAATCTAATGCATGACTTTACAAAATTCCTCTGTTCACAAATAGCAGGCTAACTGGCAAATCTGATTCATAACAAAACTTTGAGAATTACTGAGAACCTTCCAGTACTACCTGACTAGCAAGTCCTGCTTCTCAGCACCATCCTCTCCCTAGTTCTTTGTCGTCCCAACAACACTACACAGTGTATACAAACATAACCCTTAACCCAAACTAAACATTTAATTATACACAAAATAGTACTTCCCTTTATCAGGTCTTCTCCTATGCCACTTCCAACAACATCCCTGCGCCTCCACACAGTCCACTCGTCCTGGAATGTCTTGGTCCTCTTCCAGATGCACTTCTTCTCTTGGGAAACTGTCACCATCCTCCTGTACTTCAGCTATGTGGTCCTCCTCAACATCCCTGGTTGTGGGTGAGCATGATTCCTCGGAGAATTCCCAGCTGTACTTTCCTGGCCCATGGTACTGCCACAGACAATTCATGTGTACCCTCTGGGAAAGATTTCCTGCCTCCCCGAACAGGCAGTTATCACAGTGTAAGGCCCGTCCCATGGGATCTGCAGCTTCGGTGACTGTCCTTTCCTTCAGTGAGGACTATAACCAAATTCTGTCACCATCCTTGAAGCTCACCTCATTTGCCATGGCATTATACTTGCGCTTCATCACTTCGTCTGATAATTTTAGGGTTTCTTGCACTTGATGATGTACCTCAGCCAGCATTTCCTGAAGATGCTTCACACAGCTGTTTGTAGGCGGCTCTTCACTAGGAGGTCTTCTCATTATCAAGTCAATGGGCAAACATAACTCGTGCCCCAGCATCAGTTTTGCAGGGGTGTAGCTGGTAGACTCATGGGATGTAGATCAATATGCCATCAGCAACCCAGGTAATTTCTGGTCCCAATCCTTTTGTCCTCTATACCTGTATAGTACTTGGCCAGTTTTTGTCCCAGGGTCTAGTTGAATTTCTCCACCATTCCATCTGACTGTGGCCTTAGTGGGGTCATCCTGGTCTTCTTGATCCCCAATAACCTGCAGCACTCATAGAAAAGAGCAGACTCAAAGTTTCTACCCTGGTCTGAATGTAGCTCTTGTGGCATCCCAAAACAACAGAAAAACTGGTCAACCAACACGTGAGCAACAGTCACAGCTTCTTGATCATCGATGGCATATGCCTCTGGACACTTTGTGAAGTAGTCCATGGTGACATTATACTGGTTTCCTCTTTCATTGAGTGGCAGAGGTCCAGCAATGTCCACCGCAACTCTTTCCATCAGTACACCCACTTGGTACAGCTGAAGAGGGGTGCAACCACGTTTCTTGGACCTGTTCTTGACACAGGCCCGACACCACTCTTCAACATCCTGATGCATACCAGTCCAGTAGAACTCCTGTCACAGCCGACTTAGCATTTTCATCATTCCCAGGTGCCCACCCCAAGACCTCAAGGCCTCATTTTCTTCGGAACCACCAATTGCAAAAACTTGCTGAGGCCATCATGTGTCTGTCGCTGATGCAGTAGTCCATTTTCGAAATGAAGAAGGTCCCACTGACTCTAGTAGCTCTTAGTTGCAGGGCTGAATCTGGAAACCTCTTCCCAAGATGGCCGCACTGTACTCTGCTGCAGCCACTCCAGCACTGGTTGCAAATTTGAATCCTCCATTTGCATTCTCTTCAGGTCTCCTTCATTTGATGCTAGCCCCGTCACTGCAGTATGGCTGCATTTCTTGTTACGATCTTCCTTTTTACTACATTGCCGGCACTCTGGGTTACAAGGCCGGTGACTCAGGCTGTCAGCATTGCCATGTACCCGCCCAGGACGGTGCTGCATCTCATAGTTGTGCTGATCCAACTTCCCGAGTCAGTATGCCATTTGTTCTTCTGGATTCTTTAATGTCTTCAGCCACTTGAGTGCTGCATGGTCCACCTTGATGATGAAGTAGGACCTATACAAGTAGGGATGGAAGAAGTCAAGGCTCTTCATCACTGCCAAGTGCTCCTTACGGGTCACACAGTATTTCCACTCAGTTGAGCCATGCTTCTTGCTGTAATATGCCATCACATACTGTTTTTTTGTCCTTCTTTTGTGACAGGACTCCACCAATACCATAGTCACTAGCAGCATAGTCCAGGATGAATAGCTGACTCAGATCTGGGTATGGCAATACTGGAGAGCTTGCCAACGCATGCTTGAGTTCATTGAAGGCCTTCTGAGTCACTGCAGTCCATGTAAACTTCTGCCTCTTTGCAAACAACTTGTGTAGAGGTGCAGCTATCGTTGCAAAGTCCTTGATATAACGCTGGTAGTAGGTACACAAACCCAGGAAACTCTGTAGCTCCTTCACAAAAGTTGGAAGTGGCCACTTTTTCACAGCTGTCACCTTCTCTGGATCAGTTCAGACGCCACGCTCACCTACAGTGTGTCCCAGGTACTTCACTTCCTTCTGGAACAAGTAGCACTTCTTGGGGTTCAGCCTGAGGTGTACTACCCAGATTCAGTTGAACACCTCCGACAGCCTGCCAGTGGAGACCTTCCAGTACATAATCCATGAGACACTTAAAAGTAGCTGGGACATTACATAGGCCAAATGGCATCACTTTAACCTGCCAGGAACTCCACCCATACAAGAAGGCTGTTTTCTCCTTGTCCTTCTCTGCAGCCTTGACCTGGTGATATCCTGCTTTCATGTCTAAGGTGGAGAACCACTTAGCACCTGACAGAGCATCCAGTGTGTCATCGGTTCTTGGCAAAGGCTATACATCCTTCACTGTCACTTATCAATAATCCACACAGCACCTTACAGAGCTGTCTTTCTTCCTTGCTGATGCCCAAGGACTGCTGGACATTTCTATCACTCCCTGATCTTGAAGATTCTCCATTTCTTGTTGTTGGGCTGGCACCATCCTCCGTGCGGGCTGTTTAATTGGGCAGTGATTCCCAGTGTCAATACAGTGCTCTACCAGATCTGTGTATCCCAGGTCTAGGTCTCCAGTGGAAAAGACATCAGCAAACGTCACTACCAGTTTTCTTAACTGCATCATTTGTGAGTCATACAGGCACTGGCAACTCCTTGAAAACAGGTCTTGTAAGTGGTCTGGCAGATTCCCATCTCTGACTACACTCCTTCTACAGGCCTTCCACTGATGCCACTTAGGGTCCACCACCTGGCATGGTCCCACAATTTCTCCTTCATTAATATATTGTGTCTCACGGGATAAATTGGCCACCACAATTGGCACTTCACCTGCGCCTGTTTCTACCAGTGTCCTCCCCACTATCACTCCAGCCATCATCTTGCTCCATACATCCCGCTCATCCACCCCTAGACTGCTGTAAAAAGAGCCACTAACCTTTACTCTGGAACGGTAGTTCTGATCTTGGGAGTATCACTGTAGTACTCAGTGCCCTCACCTCACACTAAGAAGTGGTACATCTCACTGCCCTGATGGGAACCAGCTTTCCTCGGACCTTTAGTTTCATGGAGCAGAAGTCCAGCTCACATCCCATGGACATCAGATAGTCCAGGCCAAGAAGGCAAGGATCCTCCAAGTTGGCCATGTAGACTGGAAGTGTAGCCTCTTGCCCTGCCACTTCAGTCCATCTGGACCTCCAGGGGTCTCCTCAGTACTATGCATGCCCAGTTATGCCACACAGTTGTTCTGATGACATGGCTAGATATCGATGATGTAACATATCAGGCCTCACAAAAGTCTGTTCTGAAGCTGAATCAGTCACCAGGGAACACCTCTTGCCATCTATTCTTCCTTCTACTGGCACGCCGTCAGTCGCAGTTCTCTTGGATTTTCTCGGTGGTGGGGCTACTTGAGAAAAGCTGGCTGGTGGTTGCCCTTTAACATCAACCTTTACAAGTTTTCTGCTTCATTCGTGTCTTCTGCAGCCTTCTTCTTGTCCTCCTTTTCCTTCTTTGGACACTCTGAACCGGAGTGTGCCACCTCACCACATGTCCAACACCCTTTTGTTACTATCGTAGAATTCCCTGCACTGCTCTGTTCTTGCTCCTACTTCCATTTGTAACAATCTTCCTTTTTGTGTCCTGGCTTCCCGCACAACCAGCAACCTCCTCCAGTCTTCTCCTGTTCCCTCCTCCACTTGTGGCAGTCCCCTTTTCTATTTCCTGGCTCTTCACAGTACCAGCAACTTCCTTCAAATTTTTCTGCTTCACATACCTGCCCTTTTCTTGCCTTGAATCCCACACTATGACCTGCCTGAAAAGTGGATATACTGGACCTGACGTAGGACTCAAATTCTAGAGCCTTGGCTAATGCTTCTTGCATGCTCCTTGATTGTGCCTGCTTCGTTTGCACTTTCAACTCTGCACTATCAAGAGCAGTGATGAACAGATCCCTCAGAAGAATAGCCAAGAGATTAGGTCCTGCTCCAGGGTACGACTTGTGTGCCATGCTTTCCAAATCATGAGCAAGCTGTTGTAGGAATTCGCCTCTAACCCATGCACGGCTCTGGAATCTTGCTTTGTAAACCTCAGTCTGGTACATGGTCCCATATCTACGCTCCAGGACTTCTATTAAGGAGTGATAACTGATTCTCTTCTCTCCTGACATCTGGCCCAGAATCTCCAATGCAGCACCCTTAAGGCTAGTAGCAAGTTGCACTGCCCTCTTCCTATCATCCCATCCATTTTGATCAGCAAGTTACTCAAACTGTGCATGGTAAGCTTCCCAAGATACTTTGCCATCAAATTTCTGAGGCTTCTTTTTAATTTAACCCCCAGTATAGCCATGCACTTCACTGGTTTGGGGCCTAAAACCTATGGCATCATAATTAAGTCCAGGAATCAGAACTCCTACATTCTGATTATTCAACCCCGTAATACCACCTTTAGATGCTTGGGATTCGTCGACACTCATTGTACAATCCATTTTTTTCATATGCTCCCTGTACACTAATCTCAGGCTCAGCGGTGCAATATTTCTCTACAGCCTCAATATCCTCAACAATTATCTGCAAATGGCCATCTGCATGCTTCAGCTGGTCATCTACATGCTGTGTGCACTCCATCACTATTCCTTCACTAATCTACAGCTGTTGTCTACATGCTGTCTGCACTCCATCGCAGTATTGCATACCTTGTACTTCTGCTGCTCTAGCTTGGCATTTACTTCCTCCTTAAACTGTTGTTGTTCTTCCCTCATATCCTCCATGAAAGCATCTCGCTGTCCTTGCATCCTCAGTTGTAATTCCCTTTTTTGTTCCTGTAATGCATCTTGAAGCTGTTCATATTGTCCTCTCTGTTCCTCACTTTGTGCCTAGCTGTTCACTCTGTGCTAGCAGTTGTTCTTTGATTTCTTTCTGTCTCTCATTCAGTGCTTGTACTTGTTCACAGAGTTATTTCTGCCCTTCAATTTGTTCTTGTAGTTGGTCACGTTGTGATTGCAGTACTTCATGATTACAGCTAATGACACCTTGTCCTGCCTAGCCTGGCTTCTCGTCTGTACACCTTCCACTTCCATGTCGAAGATTAGACTCACTGTAGCACTTTCTTTCCCAACTCCTGATACCACTTGTTACGTCTCCTTTCCATACTGCCACATGCACCAGCAGCAGTAGTCATTCTTCGTAGGGTCCTGCATTTCAGTGTACAGTACACTACACAATATGAGCTCAGGCATATTACACAAACACGGGCTTCTCACATTCGTTGTCTTTATTTATTAGTAGGAGCAGACTGTAGCACCAGTCGAGCAGGGCAGTACTCCCAAGGTGGATGGAAGCTGATGACAGGGAGAGCTGGAGCTCCCATTTCATCAGCCCTCAGGACTAGTTCCTGACCATCCCCCTTTGCTGAACTTTTTCAGTGTCTCAGTAACACAGAGCGTAGGCCAGCATGCTCTCCAGTACAAGTTTCTCTATCAACACCAAACTACATGCACAGTACATATTACATTGCCTTTTCCCAAATTCAAAAAAAAATCATGGCTTCAGAACACAGAGCCTTGGAGTTCCCCGGGAGGGAGGACCATAAATGCCCCCACTTCCGCCTCTATCCCAGTGACGACTCTAAGAGGTGCCTGGAACCACTGTCTGACTCATTTCTTCCTCATTTCTGCAACATTCGCGGCCTTTCCTCTAACTTTAGCTCTGTTGAGCACCACCTCTCCTCCTCTAAACCTCACCTTTTCCTAACTGAGACTCAGCTGTCTGAGGCAACAGACAGCACACCCTTTTCTGTATCCTCCTACTTTCTCTATTCTCATTTCAAAGCCAAAGGTGGTTGTTGTCTATATACATGCAACGACTAATCTTGCTCTCGTGTTACTGAACTCGATTCTTCTGAATTCTCTGCACTCTGGCTTTGGCTTTCCTGTCGTTCTCTGACTAAATATATCTGCACTCTTAACTTATCCCCTAATTCTAATGACTATAAAAAATTCTTCGACTATCTTACTTCTACCATGGAACACATTCTATCCATTTCTCCTTTCTCAGAAATCTCCATTCCAGGAGATTTCAATGTTCACCACCACCTTTGGCTCTCCTCTCCTTTCACTGATCCACCTGGTGAACAAGCCTACATCTTCTCTATGCTTAATGACCTAGAGCAGCTTGTGCAGCACCCTACCTGTATCCCTGACTGCCTTGGAGAGAGCTCCAACATACTTCACCTCTTTCTTACAACTAATCCTTATGTTTGCACTGTTAATCTTTTCTCTCCATTGGGCATCTCCGATCAAAACCTTATTACTTTGACCTGTCCTATCGCTTTGGTACGGCCTGTGGACCCTCCAAAGAAACGTCGTCTTTGGCACTTTGGAGCTGCAGATTGGGAGGCCTTTAGGCACTACATCTTTGATTTTCCCTGGAGTGATTATTGCTTCCATGGCCGGGAGCCACCTGAGTGTGCCTTGCACATTATGGAGGTTATTCTCTCGGGCATAGAAGCATACATTCTTTTCTCATATCCTTTGACTAATGCAAGAAAGCCTTGGTTTAATCACGCTTGTTCTAATGCTGTCCAAAAGGATAGGGCCTATAAAAGGTACCAGTGCCAACCCACCCCTGAATCACATCTTCTTTTACGTTTCTGCCGGAAATCGTACTCAGTCTCTTCTTCGCTCTGCTAAAAATAATTTCATCCGGACTAAATGTTCTCAACTCTCCAACTCGAATTCTTCCTGCTACTTGTGGCACCTTGCCAGAAATCTTACTAACAACTTTACCTCATCATCCTTCCCTCCTCTTTTCTACTCTGATGGTTCTGTAGCTATTTCTTCTACTGATAAAGCAGATCTCTTCGCCCAGACTTTCTCCTCCAATTTCACCTTGGATGATTCCGGTGCTGTTCCTCCATCACTTCCTCCCTCTGACTTCCCGTTGGCTGACATTAAAATTTCTTCAGCTGATGTATTTTCTGCTATCACAGGCCTCAATACTAACAAGGCATATGGGCCTGATGGAGTCCCTCCTTTTGTCCTCAAGAACTGTGCTTCTGTGCTTACACCCTGCCTAGGTAAACTCTTTTGCCATTGTCTATCAACTTGTACCTTTCCTTCTTCCTGGAAGTTTACTCTCATTCAGCCAGTCCCAAATAAGGGTGACCATTCCCAACTCTCTAACTATCGTCCAATTGATTTAACATCCTGTATCTCAAAAGTTTTCGAGACAATTTCTAAGAGAAAAATTTTAAACCATCTTTCCCATCACAACCTTCTTTCTAATAATCAGGGTTCCGTCAGGGAAGCTCCACTGGCGACCTTCTCACCTACCTTTCAGACTCCTGGTCATCCTCCTTTCAGGACTTTAGCAAAAGCTTTGCCATTGCACTTGACATCTCAGAGGCTTTCGATTGAGTCTGGCATGAATCTTTAATTTCCAAACTCTCCTCTTATTGTTCCTATCCTTCTATCTGTGCCTTCAACTATAGCTTCCTTTCTGGTCATTCTTTAGCCACTGTTGTAGACGGCCATCGTTCTTCTCCTAGATCTATCAACAATGGTGTTCCTTAGAGCTCTGTCCTATTACCAACTCTCTTCCTTTTATTCATCACTGACCTTCTAAGCTGTACATCTAACCCTATCCACTCGTACGCTGATGACTCCATCCTTCACCTTTCCATTCGGTTCCCGCAACGTCCATCTCAGCAGTTACTTCAACAAACAAGGGATGAGGCTATGGCACAGCTAATGTCTGACTTGGCTCGTATCTCTGACTGGGGTAAAAATAATCTTGTTTTTTAAATGCATCGAAGACTCAGTTCTTACACTTATCAACCAGACAAAATCTTCCACAGGTATACCCACTAATGTTTAATCATATTCAGCTTAATCCTGCATCATCCTTGAACATGCTTGGGGTTTCATTCACTCAGGACTTATCTTGAAAAGATCATATTACATCTCTTGTAAAATCTGCTTCCAAGAGATTGGGTGTGCTAAGCCGACTCCGTTCCCTTTTTACCCTTCACAATTGTTGACTCTGTACACGGGTTTTATCCACTCCTGTGTAGAGTACAACTCTCATGTGTGGGGAGGCTCCCCACATACAGCTCTTCTCAATAGGGTGGAGTCAAAGGCTTTTCATCTCATTAGCTCTCCTCCTCTTACTGGCTCCCTTCAACCTCTGTCTCTTCGCCACACTGTTCCATCTTTATCTCTTTTCTATCCCTACTTCAATGGTCACTGCTCCTCTGAACTCTCTGCTTGCATTCCTCCACCTCTACGACGGGCGTTACGCACCTGTCTAGCAGCAAACTCTCATCCCTTCTCTGTCCAACTCTCTAATGCAAGAGTTAACCGTTACTCCCAGTCCTTCATTTATGCAACAGGTCAAGTCTGGAACTGTCTCCCTCTGTATTTCCTGCTAGCTATGATCTCCAGTCTTTCAAACACAGTGTGTCCAGGCATCTGGAAATGATTGGATCTTGAATTTGGCTCTCTCTTGTATTTTGTTTTTCTCCTGGAAGGAACAGTTATTGCAGGCTCATGGCCTTTGGTTCCTTCTTCCTAGCATTAAAAAAAAAGATAATTATACTTAATGGTTTCCAACTACAATTCACTGTTTTCACAAGTAACAGAACTATACAATCTTCACTGACTGTGCGGACACTGAACTAAACTCAGACTGAACTGAGAACTCTTCTAGTGCCTTCCTTATCCATTAATAAGCTTCCTATATATTATGAATGATCTACTGTATTCTCGGAAAAACAACAGTTACCAACTCGGAGACATCCAGAATATCCAGGGTTTTCTCACATTACATAACACTCTAAAATTTGCTTTAGCATACAAACTGAAATAAGATTACATAATTTATCAGTCACATAAATAAAACGTTATAGAGACAAAGAGCATAAAATTTAATGCATTACTTTACAAAATACTTCTGTTCACAAATAGTAGGCTAACTGGCACCTCTGACTCACAACCTGTTGGAGTTTGAATTCGCGTGGGAAGTTTTCTGCCACTGCCCGCACCGGGGGCTTGGTGGGCAGTTTGACTCAGGCCTCCCTAGAGAGAGAACGCACCCTTGCCTGTACTTATTGGAATAAATATCAAGCTGGCCTCGCCGTTTCCATCTCCCACCAGGTTCTGACCCCAGCATGGCACAGTGAGTTTTATTGATGATCCAGGGGTGGTGCCGCCAGTGCTCGAGCAGGCAAACCCAGAGTCAAAAGACTGGTTCCGCTGCATGGGGCCAGGAGACCAAGTACACAGTTACATGTACAATGTGCCACCACCTCAGCTACAACATCCAGGAATGGGGACAGCCTACCAGTTGGTGTACCTAACCCTGCACCCAGAGGTGAAGGCCCAGTGGCGAGTTCTGGCACCACCTGCAGCTCCCAGTAAGGCTACTATGGGAATGTCGCCATCTCAGCTCGAGGCATGGGCCCGCGGTGTCGACTGCTACAGCAGTGGTTGCAGGTGGGTCCCACCCTTGGCTGCAGATTGCGTGAGATTGCTATGTGATTCTGAAGTGCAGCAATGTGTGGATGCACCAGTGGCCAAGCATAAAGTCGAGGCCATGTACATGAAGGAGGCCATCGGCGTGGTAAGGAGTGTGGTGGTGGGCCCCAGGTGCACTGTGGGAGCATGGTTGGACTTATTTACATACGTGCAGGAGCTCAGTGATAATGTGTGTTCATATATGATAAAATGTAGAGCGAAGGTGATAGAGTGTGATTTTAAGTGTCCCCAGTGTTCCATAAATCTCAACGATTTCATGCTGTTGAAAAAGCTTGTGATGGGGCTGTGCAACCTCAGTATGAAAACAGAAATGCTGAGGTGACTTCCAGTGTTGCACTCTGTGGAAGAAATAACAAACGCCTGTGGAGTGTTCAAATTGGAAGAGAAAACAGCAGGAGTGCATGGCCATAGCATTGTGGTGGGTGCTTCAGTGAGTGATGATGAGGAAACGGAAGCAACTGGTGCCACTTGAGTGTGGCAGGCGGGTGCAGGGTCACCCCAGCCTTGTGCCCCTTCACCACCAACAAAGGGCTACCAGAGGTGCGACGCCAGCAAGTGCAGCAGTGAACGCTGGTACCCTGCCACCAAGGCCACCTGGAGGGTCAGCCGCTTCCAGTGAGCGTGTAGGTCAGCAAAGTAGCCAAGCCCCGCTGAGACCACTTGACAGCATCACAGTAACCAGCACTGAGGCGTCAGAGTGCCTCAGGGTAGAAATGTGACGACCCATCCGTATCATGCAAGGTGATGGCGGTAGACAACATGGGCGCACAGGTATGCATAGCAGGACACCACCTTATGTGGGGTCTCGGTCTGACCACATCAAGTCTGCAGAGACTTACCATGAGTATTAACCCGAGATGTCCCATCAACGTATGGATACGTTGCAACATTTTGCCTGTGCCAGTCCCGTCGACATACTGGTACGTTTTGCAATTGTAAGTTGCATAATTTCCACAATTTTCAAAATTCGCATGAGATTTTTGGTACTTAGCGTCACACGACCTTCCCCTACCTGCCACCAGGCGGGGACACTCGGCGACCCCATGCGACCCGCGCTCACCTGCGGCTCAGTCACTCACCTGTTAGCAATGATCCTGCTCAGACATGGTGCATAGAGGTCTCTCGGAGGAGGAAATTCAAGCCGCCTTGGATGCCTTTACTGGTGATAGTGATTCGCCACTTGATGACGAGGAGATGGACAAAGATTATGTCCAACCAGAGGATGTGGAAAGCAGCAGCAGTGATGAGGAAGTCCCGTCCCCCAGGAAGCAGCACTACATGACTTATAGTGCTGCAGGAGAGGGTCAGGCTGCACAAAAACAAAGTGCAAGATCCTTTAGCCAGCCCCTACGTGACGTGGAGCCTGATTTCAAGGAAGAGGACAGAGCCGTGGGACGTGCTGCCACGTGGTACGGCTGTGAGGTTATTACTCATTGCAGCCCAGAGCGCACACCACATCGCTCTAACAGGTATGGGCCTAGGTTTTGTTTGGGGATGGCGGAAGTGGCGTTGAGGGAGTGGGGAGTGAAAGGGAAAGTGTTGGGAGGAGTGTGGAAAGTGAGAGTGGCGGGAGTGAGTCACGTGGTGGTGTGAGGCGGCAGGGCTTATCACGTGGGGCAGTGAGGGTGGGTGGTGAATCACATGGTGTGGTGATGGAGCAGGGAAGTGAGGAGGAGCCACTCCCCAGCATGTCTTATGCTCCCCAATATTCTAAGGCTTCCTCTCCACAGCCCCCTGATGTTCCCCAAGGCCGTAAGGGTAAGGGAAAGGGGAAGGGTAAAGGCCGAGGGAAGAGGAGTGCGAGTCGGGAAGCCCTATGCACTCCTCCCCAACCTTCCCCACCATCATCTCCTCCCCACCCTAATGAAGGCAAGGATGGGGACAATCGGGACGAGGATTTTGTAGCATGGAATTGGGAGGATGTGAGTGATTTTACTCCCCTCATTCACCCATTCACTGAGCATGGGCATGCTGGATGCATTGCTCCCAGTATTCACCCTAATTCAACCAGGCTGGATTTTTTCCACCTTTTCTTCAGTGAGGGTTTTGTGGAGGAAATAGTGGATCAAACAAACCAGTTCGCTAACAGCCAGCGCCGTGAGAGTGAAAGACAGGGCAAAAGGAGCAGGCATTCTATCCTCTATGATTACCCAGTCTCCCTTGCAGAATTGTTTTTGTTTTTGGCCTTGGTACTTTTGATGGGTATTGTACGAAAGAACCGAATTCCTGCATATTGGACAAGGGACCATATTATGCTTACACCAATATTTGGCCAAGTAATGAGCCGTAATCGGTTTCAGCAAATTCTAAGCCGCCTCCATTTCTATGATGCTGATGATCCTGCAAATGCTAATGACACAGATAAGATGAGGCGAATTAGGTTGGTTTTTGATCACCTAAGGCAGACATTCCGTTCCTCATTTTATCCCTATAGAGACCTCATCATAGACGAGAGTCTCGTGTTGTAGAGAGGCAATATTTCATTTCGGCAGTACATACCCAGCAAAAGGCACCGTTTTGGGTTCAAGATCTTTGTTATGTGTGACTGCAGGACTGGGTATGTGCAAGACATAGTCTTATACACCAGTGCACCGAGAGACATAATAGAAAATCGGAGTATTGGTCTGTCGAGAACAGTGGTAAAGACAATGATAGAAGACTATCTTCATCGTGGTCACGTCCTTTACCTTGACAATTGGTACACTAGCCCTCTTCTTGTTCGTTATCTACACAGGCATGACACGGGGATCTGTGGGACCGTCAAGGTGAACCGGCGTCACATGGTCAAGGTGGGGCGGAAACTTGACAGAAATGAGGTTGTCTTCTTCCAGGCCAACAATATCCTTGCAACAGTGTGGAACCACAATAGAGAAGTCCGCCTCTTGTCCACGGTTCACCGCCCCTTGATGCACCGTACAGAGTCGGTAGATTATCGATGCGAGAACAGGCGGCACATATGGAAACCTGAGTGTGTGCTTGATTATAATATCAACATATGCCTGGTGGACCAGTCAGACTTCATGATATCGACTGTCGAATGTGCCAGGACCACGATGAAGTGGTACAAAAAAACTATTCTTTCACCTGCTTGCCCTGAATTACCACCACCTTCACGCCATGACAACAGGAGTTCAGGAAACCTTTGAAGGGTTTGTGAGGGAGCTGACACGAGAGATTGTTGCAAGGTATGCGGTTGAAAGGCCCCAACACCGCACCCGCACAGCCCCAGGTGCCCACCCTCCCCTGAAATTATCCGCTCGCCATTTCCCCACTCCTATACCTCCCCAAGCAAATAGACCTAGGCCCCAACGCAGGTGTCACGTGTGTGGCAATTCCCACGTGAGACCCACCACTCAGAGAAAGGACACCCGCTATGAGTGCGTTCAGTGTGATGTGGGTCCGTGTATTCACCCATGTTTCAGTGAGTTTCACACGCTCCTGCACTTCTGATAAGGTGTGAATGCGATAGGACGCTGATACTCTGAAATAAATGTGACAAACAGACGCTCAGTGTAATTATAAGGCCCGTAGATCTGTAAATAGTAGTATGGAAGTCGAAAAGGGTGTAATATAAGTGGAAAATTATTATGTAAGTGTATGAATATTATCTAAGTGGAATCATACCTTGCGAGGGTATTTTGATGCGATATTCAGACGCTCAGTGGAATAAATAAGGCCCGTAAATATGTGAATACGAGTCTACAAGTGAACACGGGTGTAATATAAGTGGAATATTAGTATGTAAGTGTATGACTATTATCTAAGTGGAAACATACTTTGCAAGGGTATTTTAATGCGATATTCAGACGCTCAGTGGAATAAATAAGGCCCGTAAATATGTAAATAGAAGTCTACAAGTGAACACGGGTGTAATATAAGTGGAATATTAGTATGTAAGTATATGAGTATTATGTTGGTCGAAACATTCATTGCGAGGGTATTTTCATGCGATATTCTGACGCTCACTAGAATAAATAATGTCAGTAAATATGTATAATGCAGGATAGGGTGTAAATAGGTGTAATGTAAGTGGTAAAATATATTGGGATTGAAGAAATAGAGTAAAAGTGGAAACACGAGTGTTAGACGGTGTCCTTGCTACGAGATTATGCGCTTGCATTTCGCTAAATGCCCTCGTAATGAATGTAAATAATTGAAAACGTTTACAGTGGTGGAGGAAAGGTTCAATGTAAAGAAAAAAATATTATGAAAGTTATAAAACAATGTTGTATGTTGAAATACGAGTCGTGGCGAGTGCGCTGAGTATGCATACTGTATGTGCGCTATATTTATGCTACATGTCATCGTAATGAATGAAAACAGATGAAAACATTTACATACCGTACAAAATGGTAAAATGGCATTGAAACAGTAGTATACAAGCAGAAAAAATGATATGTTGACTGAAACAAGAAACTTATCACATAGCGTTTTACCAATCGGACCAAACTCGCTATGCTCGCGCGAAGGTACAATGCTCATTTTTCATATATATGTCATTGAAATTCATTATATTGTTATTCTTATTGTTTATTAGTTCAAATTGAATAAATGTAGAGGTGTTGTTTGTTGTTTCTCCCAAAATTACCTACCATAGAAAACGTGAGCGCCTCACACCTCAGTGATAGAATACAATACCTGGCGCGGGGGACCTCACCTGTTCTGACCAGTTGCGGACCACGGTAAGCACTTTCTTTGTGATTTTCCTTTGTTTCTCAACAAAAGTGAAAGTTTTAGCCAAAAATTTTTTTTTCCAAAAGTGGTCGGGACTGGGGGGTGTTGGAGGTGCGAAAGTGGTCGAGACGTGACGGGTTAATTACCTCGCAGGCGGTGGCATATGCGTTGTGGGATGCAAGGAATGCAGCTTCAATGTGGGTGGGAGATCTGGTATGCTGAACCTGTACATCGCTGATGGGGTGCAGTAGTTGTATCTGTCACTGCACACGACTTCCCTAACGTGCCAGCGACTGTAGGGGCCATTGAACATGTGGAAGAGTCCCCAATCCCCACCTAGCCTGATACTCCCCCAAACACCCAAACAGAAGAAAATGTGAACCTGTTGGAAAAGTGGTTCCTGGAGCACTGTGGGCACATGACATTCATAGTGAATCACGCCCCCCTGCCGGAGATGAAGGGGCGTGCCCACCACATCCACAAGCGCCTCTGTTCAAAACCCTACGTGGTGCACATGCCAGCAACTGTCCCTCACCACTTCTACAACGAAGTCCACCAGCAGTTGGAAGAGGACGTAAGGAAGGGTATCATCAAGCCCACACCGGCTGAAGAACTGGTGTTCCTGTATGGTGGTGGTCCCGAAGAAGGACGGGTTGCCATGCAGAACAGTGGACTATCAGCAACTCAATCAGGCAAGCCTGCAGGAGATCCACCACACCCACCCCCCAATCGATGCAGTCACCAGCGTACTGAAGCACACGTTCAAAGCAGTAACAGACACTTATTCGGGGTACCACTGGACAAGAAGAACAAGTAGCTAATCACCTTCATCGCCCCGTGGGTCCGCTTTCGCTACTGGCGCACACTCATGGGTCATTGTGCAGGCCAGGATGCCTTTACCAAGCGCATCAGTAATGCAACAGCAGAGATCCCCAGGAAGCTGAAATGTGTCGACGACATGCTCCTGCATGACCATAGCGTTGCTGATGCTTTCTGGCACACATACCAGTTCCTGCAAATGTGTGTAGAACATGGGATCACGCTCCACCCAAACAAATTCCACTTCAGCAGGAGAAGCATGACCTTTGCAGGTTATCAGCTCAGTTGGGAGAAGCATCAGCCTAGCCAGGACTTGCTAAGCAGTATAACCAATTTCCAGATGCCGCCTTGCTGCCCCTCCCTCACAGATTTCCGATCGTGGTTTAGGCTAGTGAACTAGGTGGCGCCATTCCTCGTTGTTGCACCACTCATGGAGCCCCTCAGAGAATTATTGAAAATACCATCAGGGAAAGTAATGTACTGAGATGACCAACTCCAGTACATCTTTGAATCGACAAAGGAGGCTGTAGGCAAGCTTGTGATGGAAGGCCTCCAGTATTATGATGCCACATGGCCCACAGCAGTGTTCACCAACATCAGCTTGGCATCGGTTTCATGGTCATGCAGCAGTGCTGCCAGGGCGTGTCTCAAGAGGCTCCCCTGTGCTGCAAGGGCTGCTGGACACTGGCTCTGTGCAGCAGCCGCCATCTAACAGTGGCTGAGAAGAACTACTCAGCACTGGAGGGGGAGGCCCTTGCTATTGCATGGTACCTGAAAACTGCACGTCTTTCCTGCTGGGATGTCCAGACCTCACCGTCATCACAGACCATCATGCACTCACCAAGATCTTCAAGGATAATGAGCTGAAAGACACCAGCAACCCCTGCACTCTCAACCTCAAGGAGAAGACATAGATGTACTCATATCGCATAAAGTACTTGAAGGGGGAGGCGAACCACGCAGCAGATGCACTCTCAAGATACCCCCTGCTATGGGGTGGACCGGACAAGACAGACCTGGCAGAAGACAATGCCACATATGACGCGGTTGTGGCAGCAATGACATGTGCCCTAGAAGACAAAGAAGGCACCATCGTGGACCTCCATCAGGTGGAAGAGGAAGTGCACCAGGATGAGGACTACAGACTCCTCTGTGAGTGCTGGGGACTGAGCCGACTGGAAGGGTGAGGAGCCGATAACTCTCTGCCATACTACAAGATGAGGAGGCACCTGTCATGTTAGGTGGACACTGTCATGTATGCCAGCAAAGAGGGGCACCTGCGACTTGTTATTCCCTACAGCCCTTCATCGTGCAGTCATAGCCAACTTCCATGCAGGTCACCAGCGCAGGGACTCCATGCTCAGGCGCACCAGGCAATGTGTATACTGGCCCAGCATAGATGCCGAGGTAGATGCCAAGTATGCAAAATCAATGCCCCATCACAACCCATAAAAAACTTGTTGCCCACACCCCCACCCAAGTACCCCTTCCAGCAAACAGTGGCTGACCTGTTCCAACTGGAGGGGGAGGAGTATATCACTTATTCGGACAGGTTAACTGGCTGGCTGGAGGTGGAGCATCCACCCAGGGACACCACCAGCTCATGGCTCATAACAGCCTTTCATAAGTGGTTCAAAAGATTCGGTATCCCAGAAGTTCTGTCTTGCGATGAGGGTACGAACCTCATTAGTGGGGAAATGAGGGCATTCATATCCACGTGGCATGTGCAGCTGAGGGTGTCGTCGGCCCATTACCCACAATCCAACGGCCGAGCAAAGGCCACAGTCAAGTCCGCCAAGAGGCTGCTGAGGAACAACACTGGTCTCGGATGCAGCCACAAGGGCCATATTGCAGTACCTCAACATCCCACTGCAGACGACACCAACGAGTCTCCATCCCAGTCGCTGATGGGATGTCAGTTGAAAAACTCTGTACCCGCTGCCATGGAACACAACAGGATCAGCAGGTGATGGGCCTGGATGCTAAGAAGCAGGGAACAGGCCATGGCCCACACTGGGGATGCAGCTGCCAGAAGATTCAACCAGGTGTCACACAACCTCACCCCTCTCAACCCAGGCCAGCAGGTGTGCCTACAGAACAAGGTGACAGGGCGGTGGGACTGTGTAGGGGTTATTGTTGACACACCAGCCTCAAGGCCGGCTGGACAGCAGTGGGTGAGCCTCCATCAGCAATGACAAAACCATCAGACAGGAAATTAGCACATGAACTCTTGAGAGTGTCACCCACGTTACTGCTCAAAAGAGGAGCTTCATCATGAGAATTTAATTTACCCCTCAAAACAGGTTCAGTTAACTCAGTTAAAGAATTCTGGGAACTCTCAAGGGTGGACACTAGACCAATTGACTGAATATTTAAAGATTCCGTTTTGTTCACATCACGCTGTCTCCTGAAACATTTCTCCGTAGTATGACCAAGCTTACTACAATAAGTACATTTACTTTTCTGAAATCTAGAGGTGAAGCTGGTATTTACTTCCTGAGAAACATCATCTTTATTCTCTTTCCTGTTACCTGTACTCTGAGCAGAGGCAACGTACTTACTCTCAGCTTTCCTCTTTTCTTTAGAATATCTCTTGTGAGTGAGAACATATTCATCAGCTAAAACTGCAGCATCAGACAAATTATCTATTCTTCTCTCATCAAGATATAGGCTTACATCATTATTAATACACCTTTTGAAGTCCTCCAGCAAAATCACCTGCTTAAATTTACCAAAATCAGAATCCACATTCTTAGAATTTAACCATTGCTCTAACAGATCTTCTTTGATTTTTGCATACTCAACATGGGATTGCTTATCTTGCTTATAAGTTGTCCTAAATTTTACTCTATAGGCTTCAGGAACAAGCTCATAGGCCTTAAGAATCAAGCTCTTAACTACATCATAATTATCAGATTGATCCTGAGGCAAAGATGCATAAGTTACTTGAGCTTTACCGGTGAGAACACTCTGAAGGAGTACTGGCCAATACATTTTGGGCCAATTAAAACCTGTAGCTACCCTCTCAAACAACTGAAAATACTTTGTTAAATCAGATTCATTAAAAGGAGGGACAAGTTTAACATTTTTAGCCACATCAAAATCATCAGAGCTAGATGATCCAGTTCCACTTTGTTTCATGCGATACTCATGGTCTGCCTGAATCCAAGCAATTTCAATTTGTGCCTGTGCCTCCTGAATACGAGCCTGAGACTCAGCCTCCTTAGCACGAGCCTCCTGCAGGGCTAGCTGTAACTTAGTTATTTCAATCTGCGCTTGCTCATCTGGAGGAGTTACATTAAACAAGCTTTCATTAATCATGTCAACAATTTGATCTTTAGAATGATGAGAGCGAACAGCAATTCCCAACTGTTGAGCAACAAGCTTAAGTTCATTCTTTGTTCTGTTTTCTACATCACACACTGTTTGCACATTTGACAAAAAATCTTTGGCTTCATCAAGCGTAGTAATAGTAGACATCATGAATAAATCACAGTCACAAAATATCAAGCAATATCCTTATGATAATATCCTGAATATCCTGATAAGAGGTCGCCAAATTTATGTTACGGAACAGAGAAAATTGTCCAGCAAAGTTCCAGGTTCAAAACAAAAGAGTTAGGTTGCATCTTTATCTCTTTTCTATCGCTACTTTAATGGTCACTGCTCCGCTGAACTGTCTGCTTGCATTCCTCCACCTCTACGACGGGCGCATAGCACCCGTCTGGCAGCAAACTCTCATCCCTTTTCTGTCCAACTCTCTAATGCAAGAGTTAACCGTTACTCCCAGTCTTTCATTTATGCAACAGGTCAGCTCTGGAACTGTCTCCCTCTGTCTGTATTTCCTGCTGCCTATGATCTCCAGTCTTTCAAACGCAATGTGTCCAGGCATCTCAAAATGATCGGATCTTGAATTTGGCTCTCTCTTGTATTTTGTTTTTCTCTTGGAGGGAACTGTTACTGCGGGCCATGGCCTTTGGTTCCTTCTTCCTCGCATAAAAAAAAAAAAAAAGGTAAAATTACAAGTTAAGGTTTAATGCTCAAACTAACAATGAAACATTCAGGACTCATAAGGATAATGTAATGGCAAAAACAGGTTAAATATATGGTTAACTGCAATGGCCGCTATTAATACGAAATTAGCAAGAGTAAATTTATCTAAGTCAGCCCTGATAAAATGAGAAAACCGGATAATGCTCAGTTAATGCAAGATATATTATTACAGATACAAAATATTATTAATAATGGCTGACACCAAAAACTCCACATGAATCACAAAAACCCTACCAGGCCTACGAATTAACACCTTATGCTATACAGTACAAGAAAAAATGCAACAACACTTATACTCAAATTACACAGCAGGTAGATGGTTGGAGACTTCCTGAGCACTCACAAAAATAATAACAACTGTACAGGGGAGGACAGAGATGTGAACAAAATGAGGAGTAGATCTAAGTGGCAATTAATGCAGAGACTGAGCTCATTATATAGGGGCCGGCAGAGCTTGATACAACTTGTAAGAAGGACGCGTAAATGAAGCCATAGGGGACAAAGAGTTGACATTCCTGCTCTGAACAACAGAAAGAACGACTTACTCTACTATAAAGGAGGAGGGGGGGAGTGAGGTAGAACACGCACTATGGAAGCCACGAGGCGAATCGTGATCAAACATGCAGCATACTGTACGTTAGAATTATACAAAGGATGATGAAATCATAGGCTATGTAACAATATATATATATATATATATATATATATATATATATATATATATATATATATATATATATATACTTGACCGATACTCCCAGTTCTTTACGTAAACAACAGGTCAACCTTGGTACTCTTTTCCCCTGTCTTTACTTCTGCATAGGACCTCCACTGTTTTAAATGCAGTGTTTCCAGGCATTTCAAGTGAATCAAGCGAATTGTTGTTCTTTTTTAGAACAATCTTAAATCTCTCTCTCTCTCTCTCTCTCTCTCTCTCTCTCTCTCTCTCTCATATATATAGTTTGAATGTGTGTATATCATATATCATATCATCAGCCGTTTGAGTGTCCACTGCAGTTCCGGCCAATCCCGACCGAAGTGGGGTCGATACAGCAAATGTGTCTCTACCAAGTGGATTAGGCTGTCCGGTAGAAACGAGTGTGTGTGTGTGTATATATATGAGTTCCTAAAAAGAGACAGGCCAGAGAAAGGGATGGGGGATGAAGTTATCCCCGTACCCTGAAGATTGGGTCTATGAATGTGCGTGGATGTAGTACGATTGAGGCTAAAAGGGAGGAGATTGGAAGAATGTTTGTGAGAAGAAAGTTGGATGTGTTAGCTTTGAGTGAAACGAAGATGAAAGGGAAGGGTGAGTCTATGTTTGGAAGTGTGAATGGAAGATTGTCAGGTGTTGATAGAGGAAGGGCAAGAGAAGGTGTGGCCTTGTTAGTGAGTCCGGAGGTACAGCAGTGTGTGAGTGAATGGAAGGAGGTGTCATCGAGACTGATGTGGATGAAAGCGAAATTTGAACGTGAGTTGTGGGTGTTTGTGAGTGCATATGGGCCTGGTAGTGAAAGGGATGAAGAAGAGAGGGAGTCTTTCTGGAATGATGTTGATGAGTGTCTGCAGAGTTTTGGAGCGAATGTGAATATGGTAATGATGGGAGATCTGAATGCTAGAGTGGGAAATGTAGCAGTTGAAGGTATAGTTGGTATGCATGGTGTGCCTCGAAGAAATGAAAATGGGGAACGAATGATAGCGATGTGTGTTGAGCGAGAGATGGTGATTGGAAATACGCTGTTTGAGAAGAAAGATATTTATAAGTATACATGGGTGAGACAGGAGGGTGGAAGGGTTGTTGATAGAGCTTTGATGGACTATGTGGTTGTGTCTAGGAATGTAATAGGAAGATTGTTGGATGTGAGAGTTCTGAGAGGGGAGGGTGGAGGTATGTCTGACCATTACCTGGTGGAAGGAAAGTTAAGAGTAGGTAAGAGATGGGTGAAAGCTAGGAGGGTTAGGTGTGGCAGGGACGTTTTGAATGTGAGTGAGTTGGATAAAAGAGAGAAAAAGATAGAGTATCAGGGGAAATTGAAAGATGAGTGGAACGCACTGAAAGATCAGGAAAATGGCAATGTGGAGGAGGAATGGCAGTTGTTTAAGAGTGCTGTGGTGGGGCATGCAGAAGAGGTGTGTGGTGTGAGACGTGTGGGTGGTGGTGTAAGAAAAGGAAGTGAATGGTGGTGCGAGGAAGTAATTATGGCTGTGGCTGAGAAGAGACGTGCATATAAAGTGTGGCTGCAGAGGAAGGATGAGATGTCATATGAAAGGTATAAGGAAAAGAGGAATAGGGCGAGAAGGGCTGTGCGTGATGCTAAAGTGGCTGCAGATGAGAGGTGGAGTAGGCGGCTTACAGAGAATTTTCAACAGAATAAGAAACTGTTTTGGAAGGAGGTGAAAAGGGTGCGAAAGGGAGAGTCTGGGAAGGAAGAACGAGTAAAAGCAGAGGATGGAAGGATGTTAAATGAGATGGATCCAGTAAGGACGAGATGGGCAGAGTATTTTGAAAGATTGTTAAATGTAGAGGAGGAAAGAGTGGCTGAGATTGTGGCAGATGGAAGGGTGCAAGGAATAAATGTGTTGGGAGAGTTGAATGATTCTTTGATCACGAAGGAGGAAGTGGAGAAGGCAGTAAAGGAGATGAAAACAGGGAAAGCTGCAGGTATGGATGGGTGCGCTGTGGAATGCCTGAAAGGTGGTGGAGTGACCATTGTTGACTGGTTAGTAAGATTGTTGAATGTGTGCTTTGTGAAAGGTAGGGTGCCAATTGACTGGGCAAGTGCTTGTGTGGTCCCGTTGTATAAAGGCAAGGGTGATAAGTATGAATGTACTAGCTTTAGGGGTATAAGTCTGTTGAGTGTTGTAGGTAAGGTTTATGGTAGAGTGTTAATTATGAGAGTTAGAGAGGGTACAGAGGGAGTGATTGGTGAAGAGCAGTGTGGCATTAGGAGAGGGAGGGATGTGGATCAGGTGTTCGCTGTGAGACAAGTGTGTGAAAAGTATTTAGCAAAAGGCAAGGATGTGTTTTGGGCATTCATGGATTTAGAGAAAACGTATGATAGAATTGATAGGGAGGCTTTGTGGACTGTGTTAAGATTGTATGGACTTGATGGTAGGTTACTAAAAGGGGTGAAAAGTTTTTATATAAACAGTAGAGCGTGTGTAAGAGTGGGAAATGCTGTGAGTGACTGGTTTCCTGTGAGAGTGGGGCTGCGACAGGGATGTGTGATGTCGCCTTGGTTGTTTAATATTTACATGGATGGTGTTGTAAGGGAGGTGAATGCAAGAGTTTTAGGTGGAGGTCTGAGTCTAGTGAATGTTGATGGTGGAGAGTGGAATCTGAAGCAGCTGCTGTTTGCAGATGACACTGCACTGTTGGCTGATTCAGAGGAGAGATTGAGACAGTTGGTAGAGGAGTTTGGAAGGGTGTGTGAAAGGAGGAAATTGAAAGTAAATGAGAATAAGAGTAAAGTGATGATGTGTACGAGGTTGGTAGATGGTAGGGGGATGAATATAGCTTTGAATGGCGAGTTGCTTGAGGAGGTAGAGTGTTTTAAATATCTAGGGTCACATGTTGCTGTGGATGGAAGAATAGATGCAGAAGTGAAGTTTAGAATAAATGAAGTAGGAAACGTGCTGGGAGGAATGAAAAAAGTGTTTAAATGTCGTTCGCTTAGAATGGATGTAAAGAGAAGGTTGTATGAGGGTGTTGTGGTACCGACTGCGTTATATGGGGCTGAAACATGGAATATGGGTGTAGCAGAGAGGAAAAGTTTGAATGTAATGGAATGAGGTGTCTGTGGAGTATGTGTGTAGTGACGCGTATGGATCGAGTGCGAAATGATGAAGTGCGAAGGAGAACTGGAGTTGTTCGGAAGATGGCTGGTAGAGTTGAGAAGAGGGTGTTGCGATGGTTTGGGCATATGGAGAGAATGGATAATGAGCGACTGGTGAAAAAGATAACTAGATCTGATGTGAGAGGTGTAAGGCTGAGAGGAAGACCACGAATAGGATGGATGGACAGTGTGAAGAGAGCACTGGATGCGAGAGGGATGTCTGTTGAGCAAGGAAGAGTGGCTGTGCGTGACAGAAATAAATGGAGAGAAATTGTGAATGAATAAGTTATGACGCAGCCCTGAGGGGATATTCTCCCGCATTTGGTCTGATCAGCTAGTCAGGTCAGGTGCGGGTAAGGGGATGGGTCTGTTATCATGTGGCAGGGGTAAACCAGCTCTGCTGTCGGGCCCTACTGCGGATGTCACTGATTGCATTGCGCAGTTGACCCTTGTGCGGTGTGGTGCGGTGAGGATCTGTCCGTTGTCCCCCTGGGGCTAAGATGCGAATGAATGTGTTTGAATGGATGAGTAAATGGAGAGTGTGTCGTCCTGTCTCGGCTACCTCCCTTTCCTTGGGGGAAGCAGCCTAGGTATATATATATATATATATATATATATATATCATTGCAAGGAACAATCTTGTGGTCATCCAGTTCCCTCTGCTTTACATTAACGACACACACACACTAGACAACAGATCTTCGATTTGGTGTGAAACGCCGGCCTCTACTTCAGTCTAACCAGGGTAGAATCACAAAGTGAGCAGCAGGTACTGGTATGATGTCTCCCTCGGTTGTAGTTGTAGGTATTGTATGTAGTAAGTCGTAGTTATAAGTTGCCCGTTTTTGTGTTATTATTGGTGCTAATAAATCTTTCTCTTTTTTTTTTTTTTTTAATGTTTTCAGCAGCTGTCAGGAAGTAATTAACTGCTTTTCAGCCCTTTGCTTAGCTCTTGGTCCATATAAGCATCAGCTGTACCCAGATACAAAGATTCCTTGAGAGGAAACATGGTGTCATTTGTATGCTTAGACGGTAGCAAACTGCACAAAAATTGTTTATTAGCGCTTCATTGCAGCCTGTGAACATTATTTACAAGTCCACCCCCCATCTCCAAAATTTGCAGCACCAGTTGTGCACGAAAAGAGAAGTTATACTATGAAGCATATCCCTGATTTATAATGAGGACTGCCTGTATTGTCAGCTAAGTGTGCCCCTAACAAAGTAAATCAAAGCATTTATGCATTATTATTTACCTGTTTGGCTCCAGTGTTTGACCAGTTGATTGAAATGACATTTATTGGTTTATTGTTCAACTTCTAGGCAATTTTATTCAACATGGGAAAGACCTGGTATGTTGCTGCTGTTGTCGATGTCATGGCCCCAGGCTCATTTGGAGGTAGAAAACGTGAACTGGAGGCTGAAGTTGCCTTTCTCATACAGTTCACCATCCTCTCTGCAGAACAGAAAGGGGTTGAGGGACATTTGTATAACAGGGCAATGAAGCCTTCCACTTATATTGGTGTTCACGGGAAGGTTTCAGCAACAGCTTATACTGCACGGGTCAGACAATCTTCATTAATCCCTACAGTACCAGGGATATAATGGTCTGATTGCAGCAGGAGTATTATAGAAACCGTATTCTCTGGCTGAAGGTATGAACGTGCGTTAATGCCCTATCCTCCCACAGCTACAACAACCGCGACATGAACATTCAGAAGCTGTTTCACGGCACAACCTCAGACCAGGTTGATGGGATATGCACAGAGAACATAGACAGTCGCAAGAGCTACAGCGATAAGCATAATAAGCATCCTTATGGGAAAGGCACTTACTTCTCAAACAGGTATGGAATATGCCTGGTGGTCTAGTGGGTTAAGGCATGCCAGTCCAATGATGCACTTTTTAAAAGTTATTTATCAGTTCCATGTTGCAGGATGGTATCATTTTCGGCAGCTGGCCGTATACCGTTGTGTGAGATTCAGCCTGTATGTGTGTGTGTGTGTGTGTGTGTGTGTGTGTGTGTGTGTGTGTGTGTGTGTGTGTGTGTGTGTATGTGTGTGTTTCTTACCTTACTTAATTGTATCTTTACAGGAATGAGTCAAGCTCGTACTGTCCCGTGTCTTAAACCATACTTATCGTACATATCCTTAAATTTGTGAATTGTTTTGGCACACACTATTTCATTCGGTAGTGCATTCCATTGATCAATTGCTCTGTTTGGGAAACCGAATTTCCTTACGTCTTTATCACCTCTCTTCTTATGCAGTTTTTTGCAGTGTCCTCTTGCTGATGCTTCTCCATATGTTAAGTAATCATTTATGTCTATTTTCTCCTTCCCTGATATGCACTTATATAGCATTATCATGTCACCTCTTCCTCTTCTCCTGTAGTGTTGGTAGATTCAGTTTATTTAGTCTTTCTTCGTAGCTTAGGTCCCTTAAGCTTGGTATCCATCTTGTAGCGGCCCTTTGAACTTTTTCAATCTTGTCTATGTGCTTTTTGAGATGAGGACTCCAGACTACTGATGCATATTCCAGGGTTGGTCTAATGAATGATGTTATTATCCTTCTTAGCATGTCTTCATTTATGTATGTGAATGCTATTCTCATATTTGCAAGTAGTGTATACATGTTCCGTACCTTCTTGCTGATGTGGTCAGCCGGAGATAGTCTGTTATTGATAATCACACCTAGGTCTTTCGTTCTTTCTGATGTGTATAGGGTTTTATTTCCTAACTTATAATCCCAATCAGGTCTTTTTCCACTTTTACCAAACTTGATTACATGACACTTGTCCACATTGAATTCCATTTGCCATGTACTACTCCATTCATGAAGTTTATTTAATTCTTCTTGTAGCTCTTTACAAGAGTCTGTGTTAGTAATTCTCCTTTGTATTTTTGCATCATCTGCAAACATATTCAGATAGCTCTCATTTCCAGTGTTACTGTTTATATCATTTATATACACTAAAAACATGATTGGTGCCAGCACTGAACCCTGTGGTACTCCACTAGTCACTTCTTTCCATGATGAGTAGTTTCCTCATAGTACTGTTCTCATTTCTCTTTTTATGAGGAAGTCTTGCATCCAACAAAACAGTTTGCCTCGAATTCCTCCTTGATGGTACAGTTTCCATAAAAGTCTTTGGTGTGGTACTGTGTCAAAAGCTTTCTTGAAATCTAAATAGATACTGTCCACCCATCCTTCCCTTTCCTGTTTTGTGTCTGTTACTCTGTCATAGTAGCTCAACAGATTAGTAACACATGATTTTCCTTTTCTGAAACCAAACTGTCTTTCTGTTATCATACTGTGTTCTTCTAGATGATTTACCCAAGCTTTTCTTATAAGCTTTTCTAATACCTTGCTTACAACACTGGTCAATGATACTGATCGGTAGTTGAGTGGATTTTGTCTATTTCCTTTCTTGAATAAGGGGACAATATTTGCTTTTTTCCAAATATCAGGTAGTTTACTTTGATTCAAGGATTTCTTGAAAATTAAAAATAATGGTTTACTTAACTCCTTTGCACATTCTCGTAGTACCCAACATGAAATTTCATCAGGACCACTTGCTTTTCCTCTGTCTAATCTACTTAACTCCTCCTGTATTACTTTTTCTGCTATTTGTATATCTGGTAGTATGTGTGGACATGCAAGTTCCACATAGTCCCTCTTCTGTAAAAACTAATTGGAAATTCTTATTTAGTGCTTCACAAATATCTTCCTCTTGTGTATAAGTGATTCCCTCGTCCGTAATTGATTGTATTATATCTTTTACTTTGGTTTTGCTTCTGATATAGCTGTAAAACAGCTTTGGTTGATCACTACTTTTATTTATTATATCCTCCTCAAACTGTTTTTGGGCTTCCCTCCTTATTCTTGTATAATCATTTCTTGCCTGTTTGTAATTATTGTACGCCCTTTCACTATTATGTCTTCTGTATCTATTCCACAACAAATCTCTTCATTCTTTTGATTTTTTACGTTCTGTATTGAACCATTTCTGTATTTTCTTATCTGCTTCTTTGTGCTGTGGGATGTACTTCTGGACTCCTATTTCATAAAATTCACAGAATTTTTTATATACAACATTTAAATCTTGTCCTCTAAGCTCATTTTCCCAATCAACTTCTAAGAAATACTTCTTTAGGTCTTGATAATTTCCCTTTTTATAGTTTAGGCTCTTTTTGTAACTGTCATTGCTGTTTACTATGTCATATGCTATCCTGAAGTTATAATTTAGTACTGCATGATCGCTTTTGCCGAGTGGAGGGTGATATATTAAACTGTCAATATCATTTTCTTGCCTAGTAAATATTAGCTCTAGCACTGATGGTACATCAAGTCCTCTTTTTCTGGTGGTTTCCCTCACATGTTGCGTTAGGAAGAACTCTTGTACGAGATCCAGGAGCTTTTGGTCCCAACAGCTTTCTTGGCTAATTATATCTAGAGTATTCCAATTTATATTTGTATTGAAATCCTCAGTTAGTATAATTCTTTCTGATTTCTCTTCCATTTTATGTAGTAATGATCTTAAACTCTGAATTGTACTCTCTGCCAGGTCCTCATATTCATCTCTTTCCCATGTGTTTGATCTGGGTGGCATGTACAAATTGGCTACAATTACTTTACCTTCAGATGTGTTGATCTCTACTGCAATCAGTTCTACTTGTGATGGTATATCTAGTTTTATTTCATTGACTTTTAGATTTTTCTTAGTTAATATTATAATTCTTTCCTCCTTTTTTTAAATTTCTGTCTCTTCTCCATATATTGTATTCCTCTAAGTTTAGTGTGTCATTGGATATCCTTGGTGTTAATTTTGTTTCAGTTAGGCATATTATTTGTGGTTCATTTTCTCTGACATAATCATTCATCTCTAGTAATTTAGATACCATTCCATCCACATTTGAGTACATCAACTTTATCATCTTGTTTATATACTTGTCATGACATGGTTCTACTACCTTCCTCCTTTTTATTCCATCCTGTTTGTGTACCAAAATTTCTTCTTCTCCTCTTCTGATCTTCCCTCATTTTTTGTTTTTGCTTCCTCCCTTTTCTCTTTCAGTAATTCCAGTTCCTCTTGTGTTAGGCATCTTTTTATCCATACATTTTTTAACTCTTTTTCCATAAGATTCTTTGCATTTTTTAGTATCTCTTCCACAGTGTTTACACTCTGGAAAGTCACCTTTAGAGGTCTTGTCTTGCTTTTCTCATATTTCCCTAACCTTTTGTGTTCCTCTATGTCTTTACTACAGATTTCCTCTGATACTTCTTTCAGTAAGCTCATTACATTTGCCATCTCCTTTTTGTCTCTTGTGATCTTGTTTTTTACTTCTTCCTATTCTATACCAGTGATTACTATAGATTTGTTTATATCTACTGAATCTCTGACTAACTTTGGATTGTTTTGGATTATTCTTTTCACTTCCTTTTTTATGCTTTTTTCCTCCACCCTTGTTTCTAAGTCTTTCTTTACTTTCACCATTTCAGCATACGTGGTTTCCACATCATTTTTGTAGCTTTGCACAGCTTCATTCACCTGTGTTATCTTCTCCTCGATATCACTGCTCTGGTCTATAAGACTGCTTACTTGCCTAATTGTCTCTGTGTCATTTTTGAACTCTTCCATAACACTCTCGTGATTGGCTACTGTACTTGCCATTTCACTCATTTTCTTCCTAAGTGTACTCAATTCCACTGTTAGTTCACTGATGGTTGTGTCTTTCTTATTGGCCTCCCTTCCTAGTTTTTCTATTTCTTCCTTTTGCAAGTGCATCTGCTTCTTTATTTCATCAATTTCATTTTTGAAAGCCATGTGTGTGTGTGTGTGTGTGTGTGTGTGTGTGTGTGTGTGTGTGTGTGTGTGTGTGTGTGTGTGTGTGTGTGTGTGTGTGTGTGTGTGTGTGTGACTTCTGGGCTATTTGATGGATTTGAATGAAACTTCCCAAGTGAGTTTGTCTGGGTATTTGGAAGGTCATCCACTACATGCAAATTTCATCCATAATTTTAGAAGGATAAGCCCCCTCACCAAGCTGCAGTAAAAATTCTTATAAACTGCGAAAGAGGGGCAGATGTGGTTTTGATACCATGTTACATGTTGTACAATGGACTCATCCGTTATAAGGGAGGGTGACCTATAATTTTGACGGGGTCAGCTCCCACTCCTCTCCTCCCCCCCTCAAAAAAAAATAAAAAATGGTTTTCAAAACTTTTCAGGTCAGTTCGTCTCGTTCTTTGTTAATGCCTTCCTCGTATAAAAATTTTCACGATTATTCTCCTTCAAAATGTATAAACGATATAAAGTAGGGGAAGGTGAACAGATATAGCTCTGATATCGTAGTACATGTTGTAGAATGGACTCTCATCCAGTAGCTGCTTTTTCTACTACTACTACTACTGTTACTACAACTAGTACTACCACCAGCACCACCACAACCATCACAACTAGTAGTGGTAGTAGCAGTACCACCACTGCCACTACTACTACATCTGCTTCTACTGCAAGTACTACTACAACACTGTTCACTTTACCTTGACAAAAGTGCTGAATTATACAAACAGATTAACACAATAATATGATAGTAGTCACGTGAAGGTGCTAAAGAGTGGATGCAGACCTACAGTGTTATCTTTTTCTGCCACTGAGATATGAGAAATATGCCACAAAAAAGGGCAAATATCTAGGCCAAGTTAAAGTGTATGTATTACCAGTACTAAGACGACGAGTCACATGAGTGTATCCTGGGATACCATCCCTTCACATATGCCACCAATGTATCATGTGGCTTTTACATCAGAGTACTAGCTTCTCTTATGAAGCGGCAACATTGTATGCTAATTCTTTCAAATCGGCATGTATATCACAGGACTGGGCCTGTAGTTTCCATATTTTCTCTGAATGCACGGGAAGAAATTGCACATCTACCTTATTTATAGTTGAGAGAGATAGAGAGAGAGAGAGAGTGGAAAAAATGTTGCAAGTATTCTGCTTGACTACGAACTTGGAGAGCAATGGTTCCCAATGGGTAGTTACCCACATGTGGGTTAATTTGGATATTTTGATGTGGGTCATGGGAGACTGAAAGAAAAGGCGTTCATATTTAATTATTAATACGACAGTTCTGGATAAACCAAATTGTGCCCTATAGAAAGTTTTGTTATGTCCCCATCCCACACTTCCACAGGCTTCAACAGCAGTAGTTCAGTACTGGAAGGACATTGACCATTGACTTGTTTTTCTTAGGGTCAGCCTTTCGATGTGCAACAAGATCAGCTCAGGCGTGGTAAATAAACACTGATTTATGTTGTTTGTACTTTTCCAAATATCTATACTTAATGCTTGTCAACTTTACTTCATTGTTTTCACGAGTACCGGAGCTATACAATCTTCACTAACTGCACTGAGACTGAACTACACTGAAACTAAAGAAGAAACTCCTCTAGTCCCTTCGCCGTCCTTCTATAAGCTTCCTATATACTAGAATTATCTACTACATTCTTGGAGAAGCAACCATTACCAACTCAGAGACATCCAAAATATTCAGAGTTTTCATACACTACATAACACTCAAATTTGTTTACCATACCAACTGAGATAGAAGTACATAATTTAACAATCACATAAATAAAACACTATCAAGAAAAAGTGCATAAAATTTAATGCATAACTTTACAAAATACCTCCACTCACAAATAGCAGGCTAACTGGCGACTTTTTTTTTTTTTTTTTTTGGCCAATCAACCATTGGGGCCGAAGCCCCTGGTCATTAAGGCCGGATATATATATGTATATACATTTAAACATATATATACAAACATATATATATATATATATATATATATATATATATATATATATATATATATATATATATATATATACACACACACACACACACTTCCATGCATACATACAGACACATTTTCATGCAAACGTATATATATATATATATATATATATATATATATATATATTAATTAATTGTATTTATTTTTTGTATTTTTATTTTTTTAATTTTTTTCTTGGTTTTATATTTTTAATACCTTATATTACTGTATAAAGAAAAACTAATCTAAAGACCCTAAAACTAATCACCTAACAGACAAATCGCTAACCTATTCTAAATCCTACAGAGACAAATAGCTAGACCTACACTAACAGAACACCATCGACTGCAGATATGTAATGCCTTTCTACATGACATACCTGCACTCATCACCTGGTGACTGTCAGTCGAGGCACAACCTAATGTAGGGGACTTCAATATATGAAAGGGAACCAGACAAGTCAGGAACATTTCCATATACGTCAGCTGTCGGCCCTAATTAGAATAATTTAAGCAAGATGGTATAATGTATTTACATAACTTGTACAAAAAGTGAAGAACCTCGCCCAACAGACGACCATCGACTGCAACTGCCCAATACCTTTCTATATTGAACACTTACACTCATCACCTGGTGACTGTAAGTCGAGGAACAGGGTTTAATCTAGGGGACATCAATATTAGAAATAGATCAGTTGGAAGGAGGAACTATTTCAATTATGTCAACTGTCAACCCGAATTAATACTACAATATATACATAATTACAATTGATAAAAAACAAAACCATATAGTAAAAGTCACATCACTCTGATCAGTCCGGTCTCTCTCAAGAAAGCCATCAATTTATCAGTCATAACAATGTCCCCATCACCCAGGATGGTGGAAAGGGTGAAGGGGACGTCTACTGCACCGCAGTAATTTATAAGTGAAGCACGTTCATGAATAAATCACCGACAGCGCAGGATGACATGACTGATAGATAACACCACATTACAGATGTCACAGTGTGGTGGGAAGCGTCTTTCCATATATGGTTTCATGTGAGTTAAAACGGTGGCATTGAGCTGTATTCTTGCCAATACTTTTACTTCCAGGCGACTGGGTCGGTTGGCGGTGTCCCAATCGCCCAGGTGCGGCTTACAAGTTGCAATATGTAGTGTGGTCCACTGACCTTGCCACAGAAGATTTATTGATTTCTTTCCGAGAGAGAGACTCGACCGTAGATCACGAGGAACGTCCCAAGTCTCCTCGAGCTCTACAGCCGACTTTGCAAGTAAGTCAGCCTGCTCATTGCCGTAGATACGACAATGACCAGGCACCCAGATCAGCGTGAATGACGTTGCATGAATGCAACTTACTAACGATGCGGCCCTGGATCTCGTGAGAGTCTGTAGTGCAAGATGCAATTGCCTGAAGGGCTAATTTTGAATCCAAAAATATGACAAATGAGTCATGCCTAGAATTGAGAGCATAGTCTATGGCTTTGTCAATAGCAAAAAGTTCGGAGGTAAACACAGATGTATGAGTCGGCAACCGATACCTGAGGGCACATTCAGTCGACCACACACTTGCACCCACACATTCACTCGACTTGGAGCCGTCGGTGTACAAGTGGTGGGACCCCAAGTGACGAATGATGATGTTACGAAACAAGTGGTGGACCTCCGCCTCCGGTGCCTTGGCCTTTGGTACTGGGAGCCATGTAACATCAACAGTAAAGCCAGGTGGCTCCCAAGGCACTGTTTTTTAACACCAACTTGTCACAGTCACTGGGGTCCACACCAAGCTCCTGAGTCAGTAAGTGGAGGCGAACGGCAAGTGGCCAATGCACCCCCAGCAGAAGGTGGTGGTATTGACGCAGGGGGTACAGGCCACATTGCTGATATTACTTTTCCTAAATGTTCAAAGTCCATAGGACCAAGCCAGGTGGTCATGGCGAATACGGAGGGGAGGCACATTCGCCTCCACTTCCATACAAGCTACACGGGTACACCGGACGGCTCCAAGACACATTCGCAAACATTTATTCTGTAGCACATCCAATCCTTTCAGCGTGGCATCGGATGCCGAGCCATACACCTGTGCGCCATAGTCAAACTTCGATCGAATAAGGGACTTATACACCATTAATAAAGATTTTCTGTCGGCACCTCAGGTAGTACCCGCTAGGTACTTGAGGACATTTAACGGTTTATCACAACGAGCAAGCAAAGTATTAACGTGAAGTTTAAAATTCATTCTACAATCAAAATGTATTCCTAAAAACTTTACAGAATTTTGAAAAGGTACCGCTTTATTATCCAAAGTTAAGCACAAATTAGGTACGTTACGATTAGTGAAGACTACAGCGGCACACTTACGGACGGAAAACTTAAATCCCCACTGCAAGGCCCATAGGTGGACGGAGTCAAGGGTTGATTGAATCCACTATCTATCTATCTATCTATAGCCCGACGCCCTAATCCCGCAAAGGGTGGCCGCAGACAAAACGCCTCCAAGTCACTCTGTCACCCACCATTTGACTACCCTCCCCCCAACTCACCCCCCCCTCCCTCATATACCTCTCAACTCCATCCCTCCACCTCATCCTCGGTCTACCCCTCCCTCTCCCTCCCTCCACCTCACCTACATACACCTTCTTAGTCAGTCTTTCATTCTCCATTCTCTCCACATGTCCAAACCACCTCAGTGTATTTCTCCTAATCTTCTCAACCACATCCACATCTACCCCACAACGTTCCTTCACTTCTTCATTCGTCAACCTGTCCCTCCATGTCACTCCACATGCTCCTCTCAAGTAACTCATTTCCACTGCTCTCACTCTTGACTTGTTCCCCTCTTGCAAGGTCCACGCCTCGCTTCCATACGTCAGGGTAAGGATCACAATACTATCATGCAGTGACTTCTTAACTTCCATACTCACCTCCCTATTTCTCATCACTGCTTTCAGTGTACCAACAACCTTCCTTCCCTGCTGCACCCTTTCACGTACTTCATCCCCCAAAGTTCCATCCTTACTCATTACACTACCCAAGTACTTGAATGCACTCACATTCTCCATATCCTCACCATCCAACCTCACTGCACACTCTGTGACTTCATTCCTCTCAAACACCATAACTTTACTTTTGTTAACATTAACTTTCAGCTTCCTCCTCCTACACACTTTCCCAGATTCATTCACCAAACCTTGCAACTCCCATTCATCTTCACTCAACAATACTGTATCATCAGCAAACAGCAACACTGGAAGCTTCCAAATCTCACCCTCATTCATTAGGGCCAGCCCCACATCCACTGCCCTACCTTGCACCTCCTTTACAACCCCATCCATATATATATTAAACAGCCATGGAGACATCACACACCCCTGTTTCAGTCCCACATTGAGATCAAAGAACTCACTCAGCTCACCATCTACTCGCACCGTAGCCCTAGCTCCCTCGTACATACTCTTTACAGCACTCAACAACCTCCCCTCCACTCCATATATTCTTAATACCTTCCACATACCTAGCCTATCTATTCTGTCATAAGCTTTCTCCAAGTCCATGAAGGCAGCATACACTTTCCTTCCCTTCTCTAGATACTTCTCCACTAAACATCTTAGAACAAATATCTGATCTACACACCCTTTTCCCTTCCTAAATCCCCCTTGTTCTTCTCCAACTAGCTCCTCTGTCATATGCCTAACCCTATCAATGAGTATTCTACCATATATTTTACCAGTCACACTAAGAAGGCAAATACCCCTATGGTTACCACATACTTCTCTCTCCCCTTTTCCTTTGTACAGAGGAACAATTATACCTGATTTCCAGTCCTCTGGAACCCTTCCCTCTTCCCAAGCCAATCTACACAACTTCCATATCCACTCCACAACAATCTCACCCCCATACCTAAGCATTTCACCACACACTCCATCAATTCCTGGGGCCTTTCCCAGCTTAATCTTCTTCATCGCTTCCACTACTTCCGCCCTACTGATCTCTTCCTCCCTCCTCTCATCTCTTCTTCTCCCAGCCATTCCCCAACCACTTATACTCACACTGCTCTCACTCTCTACATTCAACAAATCCTCAAAGTGCTCCTTCCATCTCCTCAATTTCTCTCTCTTCTCCACCAACAATCTATTATTCCTATCTTTCACTCCCCTATTATTTCCCCTTTCACACTGCCTTACTTTCTTTACCTCCTTCCAAAACAACTTCTTACTCTCCCTCCATTTCACAGTCAGATTCCTCCCAAACTCTTCATCCACTTTCTTCTTACTCTCCTTCACCAGTCTCTTAACCTCCCTTCTCCTGCTCACATATACCTCTCTCTTCTCTCTCTCATCTTCTCCCCCTACCTCTACTCGCCAACCATTCACCATATGCCTTCTTCTTTTGTTCCACAGCTCGTTTCACCTCATCATTCCACCATGCTGTCCCTTGCACACCCTTGCATCTCCTCCTCACTCCACAAACCGCCTCACACGCTGCGCCTATCTCTTCCGTGAATATCTTACATACTTCTTCCACCCCTTCCATCTGCTCTAGCTCATACCTTCCCAATCTTTCTTCCACTATGCTCTTATACTCTGTCATTTTCTCACTATCTTGCAATTTCTCCACTCTTCTCACAGGAGCTGCTTCCTCCTGTCTTCCCCTCCGCCTCCTCAACCACTTTCTTTGCATCTTTACCTTGGCCATCACTAAGTGATGGTCCGAGACTCCATTCCCCCACCCTTTACACACTCTTGCATCCAACATTTGTCTTCTCATTCGCTCATCCACACACACATAGTCTATCATTGCCTTTCGTTCAACAAGTTCACCATCCATCCTCCTCATCACTCTCCATGTATACCGGTGGATCATCTTATGACGAAAGTAGGTGTTGGCTATTGCCAACCCCTTACAAGCACAGATGTCCACCAAAGCACTACCATTCCCATCTACTTCAGCTGGCACACCCCACTGACCAACCACTCCATCCACTCGTACATTCCCAACTTTGCTATTCATGTCTCCAATCAACAGCACTCTCTCGCTCCTCTCAAACTTGTCCATACATGCTTCTACTCTCGCCCAAAACTCATCTTTCACTCTTGCCACTCGATCCTCTGTTGGAGCATACACACATACAATCGCCCATGCTTGTATACCTACTTTCATCCTCACCCATACAATCCTTGCACCCACTGTTCCATACTCTCTTATATTTTCCTTCCACTTCTTGCTTATCATCAGACATACTCCCTCTCTTGCCCTCTCATTCTCACTGACTCCTGCACATATACCTACACCATATTCCCATTCTCTCACCCTTTCACCTTTCCATTTAGTTTCAGTTAATTCACATATATCCACTTTTGCATCCTCAAGCACCTGAACAATCTCTCTCTCTTTCACTTCATCATTCACTCCTCTAACATTCCATGTTCCCACCCTAAGAATGTCCTTTGTCCGTTCCTTAGTCGTCAACATATGGTCCTTCCGGGTCCGAGGTGCTTTGTTCGCTTTTTTAGTTAGTTCTTTTTACGGGGTGGGGCACTAACCCACCACCAACCCTTTTAGTCGCCTTGTACGACAAGCAGGGATACTGGGGGAGTATTCTTGAAACCCCCCTACCCCCAGGGGGGTTTCAAGAATCCACCCAGCCGAAAATTGTGCATTACGGGAAGAGTGCCATATTGCACAATCGTCAGCATAGAGCGAGTATTTAAGATTCCTCGGGATGGGAGCTGATGACAGAATATCATTGATCTATCTATCTATCTATCTATAGCCCGACGCCCTAATCCCGCAAAGGGTGGCCACAGACAAAACGCCTCCAAGTCACTCTGTCACCCACCTTTTGACTCCCCTCCCCCCAACTCCCCCCCCTCCCTCATATACCTCTCAACTCCATCCCTCCACCTCATCCTCGGTCTACCCCTCCCTCTCCCTCCCTCCACCTCACCTACATACACCCTCTTAGTCAGTCTTTCATTCTCCATTCTCTCCACATGTCCAAACCACCTCAGTGTATTTCTCCTAATCTTTTCAATCACATCCACATCTACCCCACAACGTTCCTTCACTTCTTCATTCGTCAACCTGTCCCTTCACGTCACTCCACATGCTCCTCTCAAGTAACTCATTTCCACTGCTCTCACTCTTGACTTGTTCCCCTCTTGCAAGGTCCACGCCTCGCCTCCATACGTCAGGGTAGGGATCACAATACCATCATGCAGTGACTTCTTAACTTCCATACTCACCTCCCTATTTCTCATCACTGCTTTCAGTGTCCTGATTAAGATGCTGGATCATACCGTACGTGATGGTGTCTGGTCCAGGGCTGATGTCTTTACAGGCTTTAAGGGCAAGGAGCAGTTCATCTAGCGTAAATTCTTGGTTGTACGGGGAGTCTACGTCTTCTGTGGCAAAGTCTATTATCTGTAGCTCAGCCTTGCATTTATGGTGTTGAAAACGCGGGTCGTAATTGGCTGCGCTACTTACATGAGAAGAACTCCTGGCGAGGATGTTAGCAACGTCCACAGGCTCGTCATAGATGTTATTAGTAACCTGAAGGGTGGTGACAGGGAAATATGGTCCTTTATTATTTAATGTTCTTTTAGTGGACCAGACTTTACGTAATGCTGTACGAGTCACCGTGGACACAAAGGACCGCCAGGAGTCACGTTTGGCCCTTCTTATTATTCTCCTTGCCTCAGCCAGTGCCTGTTTGTATGTAATAAAATTTTTCTCAGTGGGCTGACTATCAAAAATCCTGTATCTCCTATTGCGTTTTCTTAATGCTTGTTGGCAATCCGGCATCCACCAATGTGCTCTATGCTTCGCATGAACCGTAGAAGTCTTGGGAATAGCAGCCTCAGCTGCATGTATTATGGATTGGGTTAAATTTTCGACCTTAACATCCATGGTCTCCCCAGATATATCTAAATTGACGATCCTTGAGAAGGATCCCCAATCTGCTTTCTTATAGTTAAATTTTGGAGGTGGAGGGTCCGAAACGATGTCACGTGTATAAGAAAGACAGATGGGTAAATGATCACTTCCCAAGGAGTCGTCGTAAAGGTCCCATGAGAAATCTTGATGTATACCAGGGGAGGCCAGAGATAAGTCAATGGCCGAAAAGTTACCAGTACGATCATCTACACGAGTCGCTCTACCATCGTTCAGAAGACAGAGGTTGGACTGTAGTATCAGGTCGGCTACTTGCTCCCCATGACCATCAATTCTCAAGCTACCCCATTGATAGTGATGGGCGTTGAAATCGCCCAACACTGGCATATTCCCAGGCAGATGTTCAAATAGTGAATATAAAGCATTACTATCAATGAGGCCATGTGGAGGACAGTACAGAGAGCAAATAGACAGATACGTGTTATTAAATTTTACTCTGCACGCGACCACTTCCAGAGTAGAATTTAGAATCACTTCCGTTTGTGGGTGTGATTTGTGTGTGTATATGGCTACTTCGTGACCTTCATATCTTCTATACGAGTGGTAGTGTTTTAACTGTGGATGATCAGGATGATCCTCCAGGCGCGTCTCCTGTAAACAAACAACGTCTGGCCTCTGTAAGGAAAGCAAGATTGCTATATTTTGTAACTTATTCCTGACACCTCTACAATTCCACTGTAATATAGTGAATGCGACGGTTTAAGATTTTTGTTGGGGGCCAGTGTGCTTCGTCTTTTTTTGTCGCCCGCCAGCAGGCGAGCGACTACCGGGGGACCTATCCCGGTGCTTGTTGATGGAAACCTCCATATTTACATCAATAACTAGGTTCCCAGCCTCCTCCGAGGAAGAGCTAACCTTTCCCTCGCTGGAGTAGGAACCGGAAGGACATGAGGACGTGATTGTTTCGTGAGGGTGGTCATGTTATTCTTAGTAGGCTTGTCAGACTTCTCTTTAGGCCGTACTGATGGAGAGGCAGCAGCAGCCTGAGAATAAGTTGAAGCTTTAGGGAAGTCAGTGAGAGAGATGGAGTGGACAGGAGGTTGAGATGGAGATGTACTGTGAGTGGCAGGAGAGAGGAGGACAAGGTCAGTCTGCATCTCGACAGAGCACATCACAGGACGGGACATTACCGCCGAAGCATAGGACCTCTTCGGCATGGGAGTTGCATGCAACTCCTTCACCTTTTTCCTAGCTTCATAGAAGGAAATACCTTCAGTTGCCTTCACTGTGCAGACCTTCTCCTCCTTCCACTTGGGACAATCCCTAGAGGAAGTGGAGTGAGTACCCTTGCAGTGAAAGCAACGTACTGTCTCTGATGTGCAACTTTCCGCATCATGACCCTGGCTTGCACACTTGCCGCACACTGGCTGGGAAGCCCGACAAGTCTTTGTACCATGCCCATATAGCTGGCATTTTAAGCAACGCAAAGGGTTAGGGATGTACGGCCGAACATGAATGATTTCGTAACCAACTTTGACATCACTAGGTAGAGAATATTTGGCAAACGTCAAGATAATAGTTGCTGTCTTCGTCCTTATGCCTTCCGAGTATCAAGTAATGAATTTTGCCTCAATTACATCTTGCTGCGCCAATTCACTTACGATCTTGTCCTCGCTCATCACCATGAGATCCCTTCAAGTGACAACACCCTTGCAAGAATTCATGGAGACTGGGATTTTGGCTTCGACATCGTAACAGTGGACTTTGCGCAGCTTCAACAAATCCTTTACCTGTGCCGAGTTTACAGTTTTAACCAGGAGATCTCCATTAGCAAGTTTTTTAACTTGTTCGACTTCTCCCACACAGTGATCAATAACCTTCTTGATAAGGAAGGGATTGAGACTGGACAGGGGAGTAGAACCCAGCGCATGAATGGTGACGTATGTCGCATTTGCTACAGGGATGTCAAGTGGGGCTCGAGTCTGGCGTCCGTCTCTCTGGGGGTGGTCAGTCCCGTCATTCCTACAATCGTCAGGACCACCTCCCCCCCTGAAGGGGGGAGAGGCAGCAGGGGCGTCCGTCATAGTGACCACTCCCCCCGTGAGAGGGAAGTGGGAAGAAAGAGAAAAACGACCAAGGGGCAAAGTACCTGGGGAAGACCCACCTAGGCTGAGATTACCCTCTCAAACCACTCTCGGGAGGACACCCCTGTGTGTGACTCACACCCCAGAGCGATCAGTGGGAGGTACACTCCAGAGGTGAGTAAGCAAAGGCAATCTCAGGAAACAGATATAGACACTTACTATATCTACTAAGGCCAGGGAGGAAAATGAGATCTAGTTAACCTAACTTTTATTCCCCTATTTACAAAACTATTGCCGGTGAGGCAGCCCTAGATCGCTAGAGGAGAGAGCAGTGAATACATGACTGCACTCTCCGCAACCATTCATCAAAGTCTGGCGATCTCACTCGTAACTGAAAAGTATGAGAAATACTGAGATCCTTCCAGTGCTTCCTATCTAGCAAATCCCGCTTCTCAACACTATCCCCTCCCTAGTCCTTTGTCGTCCCAACAAAACTACACAGTTGATACAAACATCATCCTTACTCCAAACTAAACATCTAATTATACACTATCCTTGAACATATCAGGTCCTCTATGCTGCTTTCAGTGACATCCCTACTCCTCCACACAGTCCACTCCTCCTGGAAAGTCTTGGTTCTCTCCTGATGCACTTCTCTTGAGAAACTTTCACCATCCTCTTGTACTTCAGCTCTTTGGTCCTTCTCAGCATCCTCCGCTGCAGGAGAGCACGATTTCTCGGAGACGTCCTAGCTGTACTGTCTTGGTCCATGGTACTGTCACAGACGATTCACATGTACCATCATTAGGTGAGACTTCCCGCCTCCTCGAATCCAGTACGTTACATCTGATAGCAGGTCCAACACAGTGTAAGGCCCGTCCCATGGGCTCTGCAGCTTCGGTGACTGTCCCTTCTTCTGCTGAGGACTGTGTAACCAAACTCTGACACCATCCATGAAGCTCACTTTCCTTGACATCATACTTGCACATCATCACTTCCTCTGAAAACTTTGGAGCTTCTCGCAGTTGATGATGTACCTCAGCCAGCCTTTCTTGAAGATGCTTTGCATAGCTGGCAGTGTCTAAAGGCAGCTCTTCACCAGGTGGTCATCCCATTAACATGTCAACAGGTAAATGTAATTTGTGGCGCAGCATCAGTTTTGCAGAGGTGTAGCCGGTAGACTCATGGGATGGAGACCGATATGCCATCAGGTAATTTCTGGTCCTATCACATTTGTCCTTTTATGCAGTACTTGGCCAGTTTTTGTCCCAGGGCCCAGTTGAATTTCTCCACCATCCCATCTGACCGTGGCCTTAGTGGGGTCATCCTGGTCTTCTTGATACCCAGTAACTTGCAGCACTCATGGAACACAGCAGACTCGAAGTTTCTGCCCCAGTCTGAATGTAGCTTTTGTGGAATCCCTAAACGGCAGGAAAACTTGTCAATCAACACATGAGCAACAGTCACAGCCTCTTGATCAGTGATGGCAAAGGCTTCTGGCCACTTTGTGATGTAGTCCATGGTGACACATATACACTGGTTTCCTCTTTCATTTAGTGGCAATGTTCACTTCCACTCTTTCCATCAGTGCACCCTTTTGGTATAACTGGAGAGGGGTGCAACCACATTTCTTGGGTCCCTTCTTGGCACAACATACATCATAGGCCTGACACCACTCTTCAACATCCTGACACATGCCAGTCCAGTAGAACCTCTGTTGCAACCGGTTTAGTGTTTTCTTCACTCCCAGGTGCCCACTAGTGATCTGATTATGAGACTCATCCAAGATCCCAGACTTCATTTTCTTCAGAACCACCAGTTGCCAATACTTGCTGAGGCCATCAGGTTCTCCCACTGATGCTCCAGTAGTCAATTGTTCAAACGAAGAAGGTCCCACTGACTCCAGTAGCTCTTAGCCACAGGGCTGAATCTGGAAACCTCTTCCCAAGATGGTCACACTATACTCCACTGCAGCCACTCTAGCACTCTATCTGCATCCTCGTCAGGTCTTCTTCATCTGACATTGTCCTTGTCATTACAGTACAGCTGCATTTCTTGCTACAATATTCTTTTTTACTGCACTGCCAGCACTCTGAGTTGCAAGGCTGACAACTCAGGCTGTCAGCATTGCAATGTACCTGACCAGGACGGTGCTGCATATCATAATTGTGCTGGTCCAGCTTCCCGAGCCAGTGTGCCAGTTGTTTTTCCGAATTCTTCAACGTCTTCAACCACTTGAGTGCTGCATGGTCCATTCTGATGATGAAATAGGGCTCATACAAGTATGGCTGGAAGAAATCAAGGCTCTTCATCACTGCCAAGAGCTCCTTATGGGTCACACGAAAGATCCACTCTTGTGGGCTGAGCTTCTTGCTGTAATACGCCACCACATGCTCTTTATCATCCTTCTTCTGCGACAGGACTTCACAAATACCTTAGTTACTAACGCCGCAGTCCAGGATGAATGGCTGACTCTGATGTGGGTTCGGCAACACTGGAGAGCTTGCGAACACATGCTTGAGTTCATCGAAGGCCTTCCGAGTCACTGAAGTCCACATAAACTTCTGCCTCTTCCCCAACAACTTGTGCAGAGGTGCAGCCATCATTGCAGAGTCCTTGACAAAATGCCTGTAGTAGGTACACAAAACCAGGAAACTTCGTAACACCTTTACAAAAGATGAAACTGACCAATTTTTCACAGCTGCCACCTTCTCTGGATCGGTATGGATATTGCTTTCACCAGCAATGTGTCCCAGGTACTTCACTTCCTTCTGAAACAAGTAGCACTTCTTGGGGTTCAGCTTTAGGTGCACTGCTTGGATTCTGGTGAACACCTCTGGCAGCCTCTCCAGTTCCTGGTCGAAAGTCCATCCAAACACAGTTACATTGTCTAGATAGATGAGATCTGCCTGCCAATGCTGGCCTTCCAGTATATTTTTTTTATTGCAAGAAAGACAGAACCAAAGGCCAGGAGCCCACAACCATTCCCTCCAAGAAGAAAAGAAAAACTATGCAAAAGGAGCCAAATTCGAGATCTGTTTATTTCAAGATGCCTGGACACATTGCATTTGAAAGACTGGAGATCATAGGAAATAGGAAATACAGAGGGAGACAGTTCCAGAGTTGACTTGTTGCATAAATGAAGGACTGGGAGTAATGATTAACCTGTGGATTGTGCAATTACCTTTTTTTATCCCACCCCGTGGTGCTCAGGAAACGATGGGAAAAAGTTTTTTTTTTTTCAGTTTTTGTTTATTATAAACTTGAAGATAAACATCCAGGCAATCATCTAGTTAAAAGAAATAATCTCTCTCCGTCTTTGCGTAGGGCCATGAGTAAGTTTACGTACAGGAGTAGTGAAAAAATGAAAAAAAAAAAAAATGTTTATTATAAACTTGAAGATAAACATCCAGGGTGTCATCTGGTGAAAAGAAAAAAACTCTCTCTCTCCGTCTTAGCGAAGCACCATGCATAAGTTTGCATAGGGGTTGAGTTGTTTACGGTGATGCACGGCCAGCACAGCCTGAGCTGCGGCTCGCAACACGACACAACCCAGCCTGAGCTGTGGCTCGCAATCCACAGGTTAACTCTTGCATTAGAGAGTTGGACGGAAAAGGGATAAGAGTTTGTTGCTAGGCAGGTGCTATGCACCTGTCGTAGAGGTGGAGGGACACAAACAGACATTTCAGAGGAGAAGTGACCACTGAAGTAGCGACAGAAAAGAGATAAAGATGCAGCAGTGCAGTGAAGAGACAGAAGTTCAAGGGAGCCAGCAGAAGGAGAGTTAATGAGCCGAAAAGCCTTTGACTCCATCTTATTGAGAAGAGCTGTAAGTGGGGAGCCTCCCCACACATGAGAGTTGTACTCTACACAGGGGCGAATAAAACCCCTGTATAAAGTCAACAACTGTGCAGGAGTAAAGAAGGTACGGAGTCGGCTTAGCACACCTAATCTTTTGGAAGCAGATTGTACTAGAGATGTATTATGATCTTTCCAATATAAGTCCAGAGAAAATTAAACCCCAAGTATGTTTAAGGATGATGCAGGATTGAGCTGGATATTTTTAAACATTAACTCCTCCTTGGCCACCAGTGTTGAATGGCATTTAGCCAATAAATGGCCGCAGGCGTCGTTTGAGCGTGGCCTATAAAAAACGGTGAAAATTTTTTGGAAGTGAACAAACATCCTGAATGTCTTCAGACCGACCTACCCAACACTCCCATACACCCACACGTCAGTACACCGCGCACTTACGTGATGAGTGGATGTCCGAGTTCCATCTCTCTCCTTGGCCCAACCCCCACCCAGTGCCGTCCTCTCCGGCCCCGTAGGCCACTCACTAGTCCCGAGATCAGGGTGGAGCTGTTTTCCTGTGGGGGGAAGAGCAACGAGGACCGAATTGGGTCTGACCTGGAGGTAGAGAGTATGGTGGGGAGTAGTGACAAGAGTGGAGGTGAGTGGTATCACTCTCCTACTATCGAGGAGGACGACAGCAACATCTTCTCAGAGAGTGAGGAGAAGCCACCACCACCTCGTTGTACAGCTCCACCACCACCGAAGAGGAGACGGACGGTGGTGAAACGGCTCTTCACTGAGGAAGAGGAGGGGGAGGAAGGGAAGCCTGGAGTGCAGGTGCACTCACCCTGCACCGCCTCGCCACCACATCACACTAATGCACGCACCACCTCACCACCCCGCACCACCTGTCACGCCACCTCACCACTTCCTACCACTTCACGGGCAGTGCAGTGTATATAGTGTATATTACTAAGTATAGCGTTACAAAGTAAGATATAGAAGCGTAAGATAGTGGTAGTGTGTAAAGTAGATCATGTTTTGTATGTGACTTTTGTACAAAGAATGTGCTTCCCAGACAATGACTTATCTCTGTTGACTTTTGATCTGCTAGGGGAGGGCAGAGATGGCTATTAGTTCGCCTGCACTGACTCCTGTCATCGTATCATGCACTTGAGATGAGTAATTATTCTGCGATATATTTATTTCTCAGGTGCCAGCCCCCATATATTTCCCTATATGCTTATTTCAATCTTTTTGCCCTAGATAGAGTGGTAATCATTGCAGGATTTGTTTGTAATTTAAGTGAACAGGCATAGGGTGTGAAAAATGCTATCTTACAAGGCAACCGTCTGATATGCCGATTTTATCGTATTTTGACTTTGTGAAGGTTGCCCCAACAAACAGCTCGGCCGTTCCACCCTACCCTGCCAACCATGCCAGCATCAATGTATGTTCCTGTATTGTTATCCATGTATTTTTTTCCTGTTTATGAATTTGAACTACTCTCATTCCAGAATCACGTTGAAAGCAATATAATTGTGCGTAGGACGTGTGTGTGATATTGCACACAGTTACGGTGCGATACTCCGAGTTTATCGTATTCTGGCCGTGTGAAGTATAGGCAAACATACGGCTTTACTCTTTATCCTTACCCAGGCAGAAAATATCATACTTTCCCACACTCACGACACACAGACAGCAACAAATATTGCGAAAATAACAAAGTAAAATGATGGAGAAACGTTAATGTGTTGTTACGGAAAAATACGTTTTTTCCCATCTGTATATGTATTTATGAGAGGACGATGTGGAGGTCTGCCAGATCATATGATTGTGGTATGCAAAATCAAGCTGAAAGGAGTGAGGTGGATCAGGAGAGAGAGAAGCAGTCAGGAAGAAAGACTGAAAGTTGAGAAGCTGAGGATCAAAGAAATGGCAGATGAATACAGGACCAAAGTAGAGGACGAGTTAGAATTACTGAATTGGAATGAAATGGATCTGGACAGACTGTGGAATGCATATAGGGATTGCTTAGTTAGGAATGCTAAAGCGGTGTGTGGTGTGGCAAGAGTAACAACAAAGAAGAAAGGTACGGCATGGTGGGATGAGGAGGTAAAGAGAGCGGTGGAGAAAAAGAGGAAGAAGTGGCTAAATTGGTTATAGGATAGGGGTTCAGTTGAAATAAGAACTGAATATGTTGAAAGCAAGAAGCACGTAAAGAGACTAGTGAGGAGGAAAAAGAAGGAGGTAAATGAGGATCTAGGAAGAAAAATAAATGCGAACTACTCTGAAAATAGAAGGTTTTTCTGGAAAGAGGTGTGGAAATGTAGAAGTGAAAGCGGTAAGAAATGGGATGGTGTGAAGGATGCAGGTGGTAGATTATTAACCCATGGAGATGAAGTAAGGACCAGATGGAAAGAATATTTTGAAAGCCTGATGAATGGGGATAGAGAGAGCAGAGCAGCTGTAAACATGATTGGTTTTGGGGGTGTGCAGAGAAGGAATGCAGTGCCAGGAGACGTGACACTCGCACAGGTGAAGAGTGCTGTGAAGCGGCTGAAAAATGGGAAAGCAGCTGGGGTTGATGAGGTGTATGCAGAGATGCTTAAATGTAGTGGAGAGAATGGAATGAAGTGCTTGTTGGAGATAGGCAAGGAGGCATGGATGAGTGAAACTGTGCTGCAGAGTGGAAAAAGGCTGTGATTGTACCCCTGTACAAAAATAAAGGTGAACGAAGTGAGTGTAAGAATTATCGTGGCATAAGCTTCCTGAGTGTGGTAGGGAAGATATATGGAAGAATTATTATAGAGAAAGTAAGAGAGATATCAGAAGTCCTAGTGAGTGATGAACAGGGTGGCTTTAGGAGTGGCAGAGGATGTGTGGGACAGATAGTAGAGGAGGCTTGTGAGAAGGACCATAAGGTGTTATGGCATTCATGGATCTGGAAAAAGCATATGACAAAGTGGACAGAGAAGGATTGTGGAAAGTTTTGCGCATGTACGGTGTAGAGGGTAAGCTGTTAGGTGCCGTCAAGAGTTATTATGATGGTAGTGAAGCATGTGTCAGGATAATGGGCATCTAAGTGAATGGTTCACAATCAGTGTGGGCGTGCGACAAGGTTGTGTGATGTCCCCATGGTTGTTCAATGTATATATGGATGGGGTGATGAGAGAAGTGAAAACACGAGTAATGGAGAGAGGGATGGCATTGGTAATGAATGGTGATGGATGGAATATCTCAAATTTGTTGTACTGCTTGCAAATACCAGACAAGAACTTCGTAGGCTAGTGCAGAGTTTTGCTGATGTCTGTAAGTATCGTTCCTTGACAGTAAATGTAGAAAAGAGTAAAGTGATGGTTATCGAGAGAGAAGGTGACTCCCAGTGCAATGTAACAGTGAATGGAGAGAGACTGGAATTGGTGAGAGAGGTCAAACACCTGGATACAGTGATAGAAAAGAGGAAAATGTGCAAAAGAAGTTGAAAGTAGAGTGACACAAGGAAGAAAAGTAGCTGGTGCAATGAAGGCCTTGATAAGAAACAGAGGCTTGAGTGTTGCAGCTGCACAAGGCTTACTTGAATGAATGTTAGTGCCAACTTTATCATATGGATGTGAGACTATGATGTGGCATGAAAATGAAAAGTCAAGAGTAAGAGCATTGGAGACGGGACTGCTGAGGAATGTATGTGGAGTACAGAGGGGTGGATAGGATACGAAATAATGTGATTCGTGAAAGATGCGGAGTGAGGAAGTCGGTGGACACCAGAACTGAAGAGAGTGTACTGAGATGGTATGGTCATGTGGAGAGAATGGATAACAATAGAGTGGTGAAGAAGGTATATCTGAGCGAATTCGAAGGAGGGAGGAGGCGAGGTAGGCCAAGGAGAAGGTGGAGAGTTATGGTGGATGAATGTGTGAGGAAGAGAGGTTTGGAAGTCGGTGAGGCTAGGGAACTGACAGGAGATCGAGCTGGCTGGATGAATTTTGTGAGGAGATATGCATGATCAGGGATTTTTGGCACCCCTTTTTAACGTGGTAGCTTCTGGATTGACTCTGTCGGATACGATATGTGAAGCTACAGAACGTGGTGAATGTTTTTGGCGTATCCAATAAAGCCAGAATCCTGGGGGCTTGAATGATGAGTGAATGGAAGCGTGGCCTATTGGATTGGGCAATTTTGGGCTCTCTGGACATTGCTACTCCTCACCTTGCCCTTGGGTGGGAAAGGAGGTCCGGATGATGATGATGATGATGATGATGATATGTATTTATTTCTGTTTTGTCTCTCTGTTCCTAATAATTTGACTTATTCATAGTTTTGAACCTGAATTACGATTCTATTTTAGCCATGCAGGTGGTGTGGGAGCAGCTAAAAGCGCCTCCACTCCCCTACCTCTAATCAGAGCTGACCAGAGGCCAATCCATCTGACCCTCCACTTTCATCCTCCGTGGGAGAGCCTATACTCTTGGGGGACCGGCAGTTTCTCATTTACGACTGAATATTTAACCCTTTCATTCCCTCTTCCAACCATACTCACAATGGTAACATGCAAAATAACTCAAAACTACCATAAACATATTTTATATCAAAAATATGAGAAAAAATATTCATAATAATTGTTTTTCGACCCAATCCTAATATGTTATGTACAGAAATTATTCGATACCATCATATCTAATATATGCGCAACATTTCAGCACAATTCACATTGTTTTGGGGGTTTAAAAAAATTATAACATGCGATTTTGCACCGCGGCAATACACCACTGTGGCGATATCCGTTGCCGATATTTCTGCAACTTATGCACTCCCTTGCAAGCCGCAGAAAAGGTCTAGGAAGCTGGGATTTGCACTGTTAGGTGTGTCTGAACTTCCTCTTTCAATATGGCAAGGAAAAAATTAAATTTTCGAAACTTCAGAAAATGGCCCAGGCGACACTCACAGGCACAAGTAAAATTCCAGACTTACGGCCACGGAAGGGTTAATGGGTACTCCTGTGGAAGATTTTGTCAGGCTGATAGGTGTAAGAACTTTTTTGATGCATTAGAAACAAGATTATTTTTACCCCAGTCAGAGATACGAGTCAAGTCAGACATTAGGTGTGCCATAACCTCATCCCTTGTTTGTTGAAGTAACTGCTGAGATGGACGTTGTGAGAAACGAATGGAAAGGTGAAGGGTGGAATCATCAGCATATGAGTGGATAGGGTTAGATGTACAGCTCTGAGGAACACCACTGTTGATAGATTTAGAAGAATGGTGGCCATCTACAACAGCATCTATAGAACGACCAGAAACAAAGCTATAGATGAATGCATAGATAGAAGGATAGAAACTGTAAGGGGACAGTTTGGAAATTAAAGCCATATGCCAGACTCGATAGAAAGCCTTTGAGATATCAAAGCTTTTGCCAAAGCCCCGAAAGGAGGATGACCAGGAGTCTGAAAGGTAGGTGAGAATATTAACAGTGGAGTGTCCTTGACAGAACCCATAGTGACGATCAGAAAGATGGTTGTTATAGGAAAGATGCATTAATTATTTTGTTAAGAATAGACTCTAAGACTGTTAAGACAGGATGTTAAAGCAGTTGGGCGATACCCAACAAACGTTGAACTATTGGCACAATAATGGCCCAATATTGGTTTTCCTGTACATCAAATATTTGCTCCATATTTCCAGATTCTACTGTCAGTAATGGGCCAATATAAATCCATTATCCGTTTGCATCCCGGCCCATTAACGGCCATGTATCAATTTGATTATGGGCCAATTATTGTCTTCCATTATAGTTCCAATATCCGATATAAATAAGATTTAAATTCACGTTCTTCATGGAACTCAACCACATTTCTTCAATTTAACAAAACCGTATGATGTTAAGCCAAGCTCTCCTTATTTCCTGCACTGGTGTCAAGCCATGATTGTCTGAAATGAGAGAATTTAAATTACTTACATAGGTGGGTTTCGGATCTACGGCCACACAATTCACGCGCTATCACGCTGCCCACTGCACCACAAGGGATCGATGGTTGTTTTTAAGAATTTTATAGCCCTAATTATATATATATATATATATATATATATATATATATATATATATATATATATATATATATATATATATATATATATGCGAGGAAGAAGGAACCAAAGGTCATGAGCCCGCAATAAGAGTTCCCTCCAAGAGAAAAACAAAATACAAGAGAGAGCCAAATTCAAGATCCATTCATTTCGAGATGCCTGGACACACTGCGTTTGAAAGACTGGAGATCATAGGCAGCAGGAAATACAGACAGAGGGAGACAGTTCCAGAGTTGACCTGTTGCATAAATGAAGGACTGGGAGTAACGGTTAACTCTTGCATTAGAGAGTTGGACAGAAAAGGATGAGAGTTTGCTGCTAGACGGGTGCTACGCGCCCGTCGTAGAGGTGGAGGAATGCATGCAGACAGTTCAGAGGAGCAGTGACCATTAAAGTAGCGACAGAAAAGAGATAAAGATCCAACAGTGCGGTGAAGCGACAGAGGTTGAAGGGAGTCAGTAAGAGGAGGAGAGTTAATGAGACGAAAAGCCTTTGACTCCACCCTATTGAGAATAGCATGAGAGTTGTACTCCACACAGGGGCATATAAAACCCCTGTATAGAGTCAACAATTGTGCAGGGGTAAAGAAAGAACGGAGTCGGCTTAGCACACCCAATCTCTTGGAAGCAGATTTTACAAGAGATGTAATATGATCTTTCCAAGATAAGTCCCAAGTAAATGAAACCCCAAGAATGTTCAAGGATGATGCAGGATTAAGCTGAATATTATTAAACATTAGTGAGTATACCTGTGGAAGATTTTGACGGGTTGATAGGTGTAAAAACTGAGTCTTAAAAACAACAAGATTACTTTTACCCCAGTCAGAGATATGAGCCAAGTCAGACATTAGGTGTGCCATAGCCTCATCCCTTGTTTGTTGAAGTAACTGCTGAGATGGGCGTTGCGGGAACCGAATGGAAAGGTGAAGGGTGGAGTCATCAGCGTATGAGTGGATAGGGTTAGATGTACAGCTTAGAAGGTCATTGATGAATAGAAGGAAGAGAGTTGGTAATAGGACAGAGCCCTGAGGAACACCACTGTTGATAGATCTAGGAGAAGAACGATGGCCGTCTACAACAGCGGCTATAGAACGACCAGAAAGGAAGCTAGCAATGTAGGCACATATAGAGGGATAGAAACCGTAAGAAGGCAGTTTGGAAATTAAAGATTTATGCCAGACTCGATCGAAAGCCTTTGAGATGTCAAGTGCAATGGCAAAGCTTTCGCCAAAGTCCCGAAAGGAGGATGACCAGGAGTCTGAAAGGTAGGTGAGAAGATCACCAGTGGAGCGTCCCTGACGGAACCCGTACTGTCAATTAGAAAGAAGGTTGTGATAGGAAAGATGCCTTAAAATTTTTCTATTGAGAATTGACTCGAAAACTTTTGAAATACAGGACGATAGTTGGAGGGTTGGGAGTGGTCACCCGTCTTTGGGACTGGCTGAATGAGAGCAAACTTCCAGCAAGAAGGAAAGGTACAAGTTGACAGACAAAGGCGAAAGAGTTTGCCTAGGCAGGGTGTAAGCACAGAAGCACAGTTCTTGAGAACAACAGGAGGGACTCCATCAGGCCCATATGCCTTGTTAGTATTAAAGCCTGTTATGGCAGAAAATACATCAGCTGAAGAAATTTTAATGTCAGCCGTGAGGAAGTCAGAGGCTGGAAGTGATAGAGGAACAGCACCAGAATTGTCTAAGGTGGAATTGGAGGAGAAAGTCTGTGTGAAGAGATCTGCTTTATCAGTAGAAGAAATAGAACCATCAGAGTAGAAAAGAGGAGGGAAGGATGATGAGGTAAAGTTGTTAGAAAGGTTTTTGGCAAGGTGCCAGAAGGAGCGGGAAGAATTCGAATTGGAGAGTTGAGAGCATTTAGTACGGATGAAATTATTTTTAGCAGAGCGAAGAACAGACTTAGCACAATTCCGGGCAGAAACGTAAAGATGATGTGATTCAGGGGTGGGTTGGCTCCGGTACCTTTTGTAGGCCCTCTCCTTGTTGTGGACAGCATTAGAACGAGCGTGATTAAACCAAGGCTTTCTTGTGTTAGTCAAAGGATATGAGAAAGGAATGTATGCTTCCATGCCCGAGAGAATAACCTCCGTAATGCGCAAGGCACACTCAGATGGCTCACGGCCATGGAAGCAATAATCATACCAGGGAAAATCAAAGAAGTACTGCCTGAGGGCCTCCCAATCCGCGGCTTCAAAATGCCACAGGCAACGTTTCCCTGGAGGGTCCACAGGCTGTACCAGAGTGATAGGACAGGTTAAGGTGATAAGGTTGCGATCGGAGGAGCCCAACGGAGAGAAAAGATTAACAGTGTAAGCAGAAGGATTAGTTGTAAGGAAGAGGTCAAGTATGTTGGAGCTCTCTCCAATGCAGTCTGGGATATGGGTAGGGTGCTGTGCAAGCTGCTCTAGGTCATTAAGGATAGAAAAGATGTAGGCTTGTTCACCAGGTGGATCAGTGAAAGGAGAGGAGAGCCAAAGGTGGTGGTGAACATTGAAATCTCCTAGAATGGAGATTTCAGAGAAAGGAGAAATGGATAGAATGTGTTCCATCGTAGAAGTAAGATAGTTGAAGAATTTTTGATAGTCAGTAGAATTAGGGGATATGTAAATAGCACAGATATATTTAGTCAGAGAATGACAGGAAAGCCGAAGCCAGAGTGTAGAGAATTCAGAAGAATCGAGTTCAGGAACACGAGAGCAAGATAAGTCGTTGCGTATATATACACAACAGCCACCTTTGGCTTTGAAATGAGTATAGAGAAAGTAGGAGGATACAGAAAAGGGTTTGCTGTCAGTTGCCTCAGACAGCTGAGTCTCAGTTAGAAAGAGGTGAGGTTTAGAGGAGGAGAGGTGGTGCTCAACAGAGCGAAAGTTAGAGGAAAGGCCGCGAATGTTGCAGAAATGAAGAAGAAGAGAGTCAGACAGTGGTTCTAGGCACCTCGTGTCGTCACCGGGAGAGGGGCGGAAGGTGGGGGCATTTGTGGTCCCCCCCCTGGGGACTCCGAGGCTGGGTGATGAGACGCCATTGTTTGTTTTTTGATTTTTGGAAAAGGAAGTGTAGTATGTACTGTGCATGTAGTTTGGTGTAGATAGAGAAATTTGTATTGGAGAGCATGCTGGCCTACTCTCTGTGTAACTGAGACACTGAAAAAGTTCGGCAAAGGGTGATGGTCAGGAATTAGTCTTGAGGGCTGATGAAACGGGAGCTCCAGCACTCCCTGTCATCAGCTTTCCATCCACCTCGGGAGTACTGCCCTGCTCGACTGGTGCTACAGTCTACTCGTATGAAATATATATATATATATATGTGTGTGTGTGTGTGTGTGTGTGTGTGTGTGTGTATGTGTGTGTTTACGCTCCTCTCTGCCGTATATGAGGTTCTGAGGAGTGTAAATTAAATGCCTCATTAGCATAGCCTGCTTTGTACAGTTTTTTTTTTTTTTTTTCACAGCTCAATGGCAGTATAAGACAATAATAGGGCTCTAACTACATCCTGTCTATCTTCGATCGTGACTGTCTGCATATTCTAATGCATTAGATTCTGTTATAACGCATTATTCAAGAGAGAAAGATGCCAATTTAAGTAGAAACAGCGTAGCAGAATCTATTATCCTTATAATTGAAGCAAACAGTTCCATAAAATATTAATAAAATACATATTTGCTTTTGGAATATTTTGCCATTACAAATATTGACATTTTGTTGTTCCTATATGTGAGAATACAGTCTGTGATGAATGGTATTTAATTTTATGCATGATACTGGGTACTGATAGTAACTTTAAAGGATTAATAACACAATATTTATATCAAATAAGCATATAGTTTCTCATATACAGTCGCTGAACAAAACTAAAAACAGGAAATATCACCATTCAAGCCCATGAAAGTAAGATGTTATGGTGGTTAAGTGGATAAAAGAATGATTGGCTCAGTGTGATGATGCAGGTTTAAAACCTGGGCAGTGTAATTTTTATATTTTTTTTTCTATTTTATATATATATATATATATATATATATATATATATATATATATATATATATATATATATATATATATCGCCAGACGCCTCAATCCCGTTTGGGGTGGCCACAAACAAATCGCCTCCAAGTCGCCCTGTCCCCCGCCATTTCACTCCCATGCTCCCAGCTCACACACCCCTCTCTCATATACCTCTCCACCCCATCCCTCCATCTCATCCTCGGCCTCCCCCTCCCTCTTTCCCCCTCCACCTCACTCACATACACTCTCTTCGTCAGTCTTTCACCCTCCATCCTCTCCACATGGCCAAACCACCTCAGTGTGTTCCTCATAACGCTTCCTATCACATCCACATCAACACCACAACGCTCCTTTATATCCTTTATATCATATATATATATATATTAAGAAGTCGTCTTTATGCTTATATTACACATGAGTGTGTACAGGTTAGCCATATCTGTTGATTTCGGTGTTTGGTTTTCACTGCTGCATATATTGTGCCAATAAAGATCCAATTCCTTAAAATCCAATATCTTTAAGCATGTATTGGGCCAATATGGAACCAGATCATGCATGCCAATACTCTCTGATAATGTAAATCGTGCATTGGGCCGATACAATTTCATTTCCTACGTTCCATAATCCGTTATAAACATAATGAATCCAATATTTTCCAGAATCGGTCCATTACTCATATGTTTGTGGGGTAGTTAGAGGGTTGGGATTGGTCACCCTTCTTTGGAACCGGCTGAATGAGAGCAAACTTCCAGCAAGAGGGAAAGGTACAAGTTAACAGACAAGGGGGGAAAGTTTACCTAGGCAGGGTTGAAGCACAGAAGCATAGTTCTTGAGGATAATGGGAGGGACCCCATCAGGCCCATATGACTTATTAGTAATGAGGACAGTGATGGCAGAAAATACATCAGCTGAAGAAATTTTAACCCGTCCCGACCCGACCGATTTTCCACCACTGACTGCCCCCAATCCTGACCAATTTTGGAAAAAAAAAAAAATTTAGCTCAAACCTCTGCTTTTGATGAGAAACAGAAAATTCATAGAGAAATCGCTCACCTGAGGTTTAAAATACTGACTACAGGTAGCAGTACCCCTTACCTTACTGGGTTTTCTATCAGGCTGGCTCCAAAGAAAACGAGTTCTGTGGCAGGGTAACTATTCCACACCACTCATAAATGGTATTTATTTATCTATTTGGTACGAATTTATATATAGTACGAGGGTGTATTGGTTTTCACACAGTAATATAGGCAATATAAGCATTGTTTCACTCACCAAACACATCAACATACCTGACCTTTTTTGGCGACATTACCTGATTATCATTTCTGACTGTTTCTTCCTCTAATGCTACGTAAACTTTCTCCTCCACATTGTCATCGATTGGGGAATCACTCTGGCCTTGAATTTCGTACCATGGCACGACATGTCTTTTCTGGCCAGGTCACTGATAATGGTTGAATTGCTGAGACTTGCGTGGGGGGGGGAGGTCATGCAAGGTAAGGCATTGTCCCTGCCTGGCATCTTGTTGAGGAAGGTGTCCAGTGTATACGTACCAAAAATAACGCATGAAATTTGAAAAACGTGCAAATGACAGACCTTGCAATTGCAGCGCATTTATATACGTCAACGGGACTCGCAGTGACAAAACGTCAACGGGACACAGCGGGTTAATGTCAGCCATGAGGAAGTCAGAGAGGGAGAAGTGATGGAGGAACAGCACTGGAATCATCTTAGGTGGAATTGGAGGAGAAAGTCTGAGCAAAGAGATCTGCATTATCAGTAGATGAAATAGCTACATTGCCTTCAGAGTAGAAAAGAGGAGGGAAGGATGATGAGGTAACGTTGTTAGAAAGGTTTTTGGCAAGGTGCCAGAAGGAGCAGGAAGAATTCGAGTTGGAGAGTTGAGAGCATTTAGTGAGGATGAAATTATTTTTAGCAGAGTGAAGAACAGACTTAGCATGATTCTGGGCAGAAACATAGAAAAGATGTGATGCAGGGGTGCATTGGCTCTGGTACCTTTTACAGGCCCTTTCCTTGTTGTGGATAGCATTAGATGAAGCACAATTAAACCAAGGCTTTCTTGCATCAATCAAAGGAGTTGAGAAAATAATGTATGTTTCCATGCCCGGGAGAATAACCTATACCTTATAATTAAAACGACATCAGATGGCTCCCCGCCGTGGAATCAATAATTATTCCAGGAAAAAACAAGGCACCATCTCTCCTCCTCTAAACCTCACCTTCTTTTCTTAACTGAGACTCACATGTCTGAGGGAACTGACAGCAAACCCTTTTCTGTATTCTCCTACTTTCTCTATACTCATATCAAAGCCAAAGTTGGCTGTTCTGTATATGTATGCAAAAAGTTTCTGAGGCAATGCATAGGCCAGATGGCATCAATGTAAGCTACCATAAACCTTGCCCTTATGAAAAGTCTGTTTTCTCTTTGTCCTTCTCTGCAACCTTGACCTGATGATATCCTGCCTTCATGTCAAGGGTGGAGAACCACTTGGCACCTGACAGAGCATCCAGCATGTCATCAGTTCTTGGCAAAGGGTATGCATCCTTCACTGTCACTTCAATCAGGGCTCAATAATCCACACAGCACTTTACTGAGCCACCGTTGTTCTGCACCAGAACCACTGCTATTGCCCAAGGACTGCTGGACTTTTCTGTCGCTCCTTGACTGTGGAGATTCTCCATCACCTCCATTTCTTCCCTTTGGGCTGGCACCATCCTCCGTGCTGGCTGTTTAATCAGGCGGTGATCCCGGGTGTCTATGCAATGTTCCACCAGATCAGGGCACCGCAGGTCTAGGTCTCAGGTGGAAAAGACATCAGCAAAGTTTGTTAGTGGCTGCCTCAATTTCAGCACATGTGAGTCATCCAGGCATTGGCAACTCCTTGATAATAGGTCTTTTAAGTGATCTGGCAGATTCCCATCTGACTACACTCCTTTTACAGGCCTTCCTCTGATGCTACATAGGGTCCACTGCATTGGCACAGTCCCACAATTTCTCCCTATTTGATCTTCTTTGTCTCATGGGAGAAATTGGCCACCACAACCAGCACTTCACCTATGCCTATTTCCACTAAAGTTCTCCCCACCATCTCTCTGGCCTTCGTCTTGTACCATACATCTGGCTTCACCACCCTTAGCTGTCAACTGGAGTAGTAGTTCTGATTTTGGTGGTATCACTGTAGTGTGCAGCACCCTCACCTCACAAAGGTACGTCTCACTGCCATGATGGGTACCAACTTTCCTTGGACCTTCAGCGTCATAGAGCGGAAGTCCAGCTTACATCCCATGGACATCAGATAGTCCTGACCAAGAAGGCAAGGATCCTCTATGTCAGCCAGGTAGATTGGAAGCTTAGTCTCTTGCTCTGCCACTGCAATCCATCCGGACATCCAGAGATCCCCTCAGTTCGTCGTGGTGCCTAGTTTTGCCACATAGTTATTCTGATGATTCAGGCAGATACCGATGATGTAACACATCAGGCCTCACAAAAATCTGCTCTGAAGCTGAATCAGTCACCAGAGAACACCTGTTGCCATCTATTTTTCCATCTACCTGCATGCTGCCAATTGCAGTTCTCTTGCATTTTTTGGTGGTGGGGCTACTTGTGAAAAGCCGGCTAGTGCTTGCCCCTTAACACTAGAGACCCTATAGAAAGAGAGACTGGACAGCCACCATTATGTGTCAACGGGTATACGTTTGTGTTGCTCTCTCTACGTTCATATAGAGACCAGTGGTGCGTTGCTAGATACCACCAGTCAATTAACTATTGTTCATGCATTATTGATGTTTTTTTAATATTTTTAATTCTGTGCTTGCACCAGGTGTTGTCTTTTTAATATATTAAGATGCAGCAATATGATATATTCCTCTATACATTACACAGGATAATATCCAAGCATATAAAGATGAGTGAGTTTGCAGACGACGTTAGATACATGAATACCGAGTGTTTACATATTTTGCCCAGCTAACAGCTTAACACTAATAGTGCTCCAGTACCTGGCCCTGAAGCGATAACAGGAAATCCCATAGTATATAATCACTCTATATAGGTTACTGTTTGTTGAAAATCCTTACCTTACTTCTAACTGGAATATGAGGCCCTCAATCATAGTGTCTTACCTCGCGGCAAAACACGATGTCCGGCTTCTCATCTAATGTAGTTTACTTCCACCTTATTTTTGAAAATATCCAGTTTCCTTAACACTGTCTCCTTCAGTGTATATTACAGTATGGCAAATCTTTTTATTAATGGGAAACTACACGTAAAATGAATATACCTTACCTGGAAAGATCAATCAATGTCGCTGGCAGACCAGTTCGCTCTTCCAACCTTATTTTCCCATATTTCCCTTCTTCCCGGATCTCAAGGGAAACGGAAAAGACGCATACGAGGTCCAGTTCTGTTTGTACATCCATATGCAGCACAACCAACCTTATTTACAGGCAAAAAAGTACCAGCAACACAGCACATCACGTCTTATTTAGCACCAACCATCAGTCTGATTTGTCAGCATTACCATTCGGCACTTATGATGGTTTTTACGGAAGCAGTCAAATACAACAGATGTGTAGAGATTTATATTTAACATAAATCTTCATGTGTTCTGTTACATAGCCTATGATTTCATCATCCTTTGTGTAATTTTAACGCACAGTATGCTGCATGTTTGATCACGAGCGTGTTCTGCCTCAGTCCCCCCTTCTACCGTTATAGTCGAGTAAGTCGTCCTTTCTGTTGTTCAGAGCAGGATTGTCAGCTCTTTGTCCCCTATGGCTTCATTTGCGTGTCCTTCTTACAAGTTGTATCAAGCTCTGCCGGCCCCTATATAATGAGCTCAGTCTCTACATTATTGCCACTTAGATCTGCTCCTCATTTTGTTCACATCTCTGTTCTCCCCTGTACAGTTATTATTGTGAGTGCTCAGGAAGTCTCCAACCATCTAGCAGCTTTGTAATTTGAGTATGGGTCTTGTTGCATTTTGTTCTTGTACTGTGTAGCATAGGTTGTTAATTTGTGGGCCTAGTGAGGTTTTTGTAATTCATGTGAGGTTCTTATTGTTAGCCATTGTTCATAATAGTTTGTATCTGTAATGATTTATCTTGCATTAACTGAGTATTACCCAGTGTATTTTCATTTTGTCAGGGCTGACTTAGGTAAATTTACTCTTGATAATTTCGTGTTAATAGAGGCTATTGCAGTTAACCATATATTTAACCTTTTTTTTGCCATTACATTATCCTTATGAGTCCTGAATGTTTTGTTGTTAGTTTGAGCATAAACTTTAACTTGTAATTTTACCTAACTCTTTGTTTTGAACCTAGAACTTTACGGGACAGTAGTGATTTTTAGTATTCTCACTTAAAGTGTACATTATCTTTCTCTGTTCCGTAACAGTTCAAATAAGGACTATACCTTATAATTAAAACGACATCTTGTTAGGCAATTAGTCACATTCGTCAGTAGGTGGCGAGATATACTGTATGACAAATCTGCAGACAGGCTTCTTGACATTGGACCCATCATGGCACCCATGAAATTCAACCAATCAGCGAGCAGCAGAAAATATTGGCTGTCCAGTCTCTCTTTCTATAGGGTCTTTACTTAACACCAGCCTCTACTAGTGTTCCTCCTCATTTTGATCTTCCACAGCCTTCTTTTTATCCTCCCTTTTCATTTTTGGACACTCAGAGCTGAAGTGTCCCACCTCACCACATGTCCAACACCTTTTGTTACAGTCGTAGAATTTCCTGCACTGCTCTGTTCTTGCTTCTTCCATTTGTAACAATCCTCGTTTTTGTGTCCTGGCTTCCTGCAGAACCAGCAACCTCCTTCTGTCTTCTTCTGTTCCCTCTTCCACTTGTAGCAGTCCTCTATCCTATGTCCTGGTTTTTCCCAGTACCAGCAACTTCCTTCAATAATTTCTGCTTCACTTATCTGCCCCTTTCTTTCCTTGAATCCCACACTATGACCAACCTGAAAAGTGGACATACTGGACCCGATGTAGGACTTAAATTCTAGGCCCTTGGCTAGTGCTTCTTGCATGCGTCTTGGTTGTGCTTGCTTCACTTGCACCTTCAACTCAGCATTATCAAGAGCATCTATGAACTGGTCCTCAGAAGAATAGCCAACAGGGTAAGTGCTGCTTCAGGGTATACCTTGTGTGCCATTCTCTCCAGATTATGAGCAAGCTGCTGTAGGGATTCGCCTCGATCCCATACACGGCTCCGGAATCTTGCTCTGTAAACCTCAGTGTGGTACATGGTCCTGTATCTGCGCTCCAGTACATCTCCTAAGAACTGAAAACTGTTCCTCTCCACTACTGATGTGTGGCCCAGAATTTTCACTGCTGCGTCCTTGAGGCTAGTAGCCAACTGCACTGCCCTCTGCCTATCATCCCAACCATTCTGATCAGCAAGTAACTCAAACTGTGCATGGTAACCTTTCCATGATACTTTGCCATCAAATTTCTGAGGTTTCTTTTTAATTGGACCCCCATTATAGCCATGCACTTCACTGGTATGGGGCCTAGAAACTGGGGCATCATAGTTAAGCCCCGGACTCAAAATTCCTACATTCTGATTATGCAGTCCTCCAGTGCTACCATTAGATGCCTGGGATTCGTCAAGACTCATTGCACACTGTCCATTTTTTTCGTATGCTCTCAGTACACTAATTTCAGGCTATACAGTATTTCTCTACAGCCTCAATTCTCTCACTACTTATCTTCAAAAGGCTGTCTGCATGCTTCAGCTGGTCGTCTACATGTTGTCTGCACTCCATCACATTATTGCTTACCTCATACTTCTGCTGCTTTAGCTTGGCATCTGCTTAATTTGTTGCTTTTCTTCCTTCACATCTCCCATGAAAGCATCTAGCTGTCCTTTCATCCTCAGTTGTAATTCCATCAGTTGCTCCTGTAATGCCTCTTGAAGCTGTTCATATTGTTCTTTCTGTTTTTCAATTTATGTCTGTAATTGTTCTTTGATTTCGTTCTGGAGCTCTTTCTGTACTTTGTGCCTCTAGTTGTTCACTCTGTGCTTGCAGTTGTTCTTTGATTTCTTTCTGTCATTCGTCGTGTGCTTATACTGTACAATTTGTGTTTGTAAAAGCTTCATGATTGCTGTCAGACATACCTCCTCCTTCCTAGCTTGGCATCTTCTCTGTACATCTTCTGCTCCATGTCAAGGGCTTCACTCACTTCAGCACTTCTCTAATGATCAACACTCCTGACACCACTGTTACGAACTCTGTCCCACACTGCCACAGGCTCCAACAGAAGTAGTTCAGTATAGGAAGAACGTTGCCCAGTGAGTTGTTCTTCTTATGGTCAGCCTTAAGGTGTGCAACGAGGTCAGCTCAGGCGTTGTAAATACAGTAAACATTGGCTTTTTAAGTTCGCTGTCGTTATTTTCCAAATAACTACACTTAATGCTTGCCAGCTTCATTGTACTGTCTTCACAAGTACTGGAGCTATACAGTCTTCACTAACTGCTCTAACACTGAACCAAACTCAGACTGAACTCAAACTCCTTTAGTCCCTTCCCCATCCTTATAGAAGCTCCCTATTTACTAGAATGATCTACTACACTCTTGGAGAAACAACACTTACCATCTCAGAGACATCCAAAATATCGAGTTTTCTTACACTACGTAACAATCGAAATTATTTAGTATACAAACAGATAAAATTACATAATTTAACAATCACATAAACAGTATAAACAAAAAGAGTATAAAATTTAATGCATAACGTTACAAAATACCTTTGCTCACAAATAGTGGGCCAACTGGCAACTCTCATTCATGACTGAAAAATACAAGAACTTCTGAAAACCTTCCAGTATTTCCTACCTAGCAAATCTCGCCTCTCAACAGTATAGACAAAAAAATTTTCGTCAGACTTGGATCAGATATGGACAACTTTATAATTGACTTGACTCCTTAGAATTAATTCAGCACTTGAAAGAACATTTCTTGAACAAGCTAACTATGAAAACTATAGAGTTGGAAACGCAGCAAAGGTATGTTTCTTGGCTGACGTACTCAGAATTTAATAATCAATGTTTCTCTCCAAGGACACAAGTACATTACATAACTTTAATGAGAAATTGTGTGCATTCCAAGCTCAGATTCTCAGGGAAAAAAAAAAGAAGAAGAGTCAGTAAAGAAAACCTAGTAACGTTTTATGAACTGAACTATAAGGAGAAGACTTAAGTGCACCTTCAGAGATTTTCTCAGTCATCTTGCTGCCAGGATACAACCCTAAATAGTACTTCCAGGTAGACTTGGATTCTAGTCACAATGCAATGATTCAGCAACCTTTTAGTGCTTCCTTGCTGTGTCACAGAAGATGCAGATTCTGCAAAGAAATATTTCTTAAAACTTACTGTATATAGTAGTGACTTAATGCTTAGAGTGCAATTTCAGGAAATGATTTAGGCAAAATTCTGCACTTATGCCAGTGTGTTGTCAGAACATCGTTTTCTCGCCAATAGTGCTTTGCTCCATTTGCTTCCATTCACCTTTACATATCGCTACGAAAAGGCTTCTCCTTGGCCTTAGTTGCCAAAACAGAGCAGACTATTTGTAGAAAATGATTGTCGATGTGCTTTGCTAAACTCATTACCGATAATAATAGATTTTATGGCCAAGTTGCAGTTAAAAACTTCCCATTAATTTCATAGGGAAATTTAACTTAAATGTTCCTCAATTATGGAGTGTAATTAGTGTTTTAATCATTTGTAATAGAGGAAAATTATTTTGCTAGTGTTAATGTTAGTATATTCCCTTTTTTTTTTATAAGGCTGATTGTAATCATAGCACTATCTCAGGCCCACCTTTGTAGTGCTCAAGCTGCTTTATATTTTCCACGAAGTAACCAAATGCCGGGCTATTTTTAACGTAGTGGTCACCTCACTACGGGCTTTTTCCTGGAAACTGCTTGTTTTTAAACGTTAATATCTCAGAAAGTATAGCTCTTAGAGAAACATTGAAGATCATATTACTCACCAACTCTTCCTCTTGCGAATGAAAGTATTCACAGGTCTGTAGGTCATTGCGTTGATGAGCAGTGACGTGAGGAAGAGAAATAATATTTGGCATGAGAGCAAGACATGTTCGTGCTTCTGCCCACGATGCCGATTATGGCTTTGCTCTCAGCGTGATAACTTCACTGCTAGATAAGCAAGACAGTGTTTCATCCAAGGCATGCCTTATGGCACTATCATTGGGCCCTTTTCTTGCATCCTTGGAAAGAGGCTTGGCAGGGGTGGATGATGCAGTTGGCCACAGGCGTTGCAGACAGAATCAGACAAATAGGAACATTAAGACATCGTTGTACACCTGGCAAAAGCACGGAACAGACTAACTCTCGCGTGTGCAATAGAGGGACTCCCTCCCTACCGTCTGGTGTCGAGATGAAACGGCGGCTGGTTCAAATGGTAGTGGGAAGCCACTTGCATATATAGCCACTACGCGGCGGCCATGTTGATAAGATGATATAAAGAAAATGAAGTACGAATCCTTCACGATGCCCCTTTTTTTAAAATATAAAATCGTCAGTTATATATCATTAAAATACCACTGCATTTTCACTTGATGATGTCGGGGTAATGCAGACCTGAAGAAGTTGGTAAATGGGTAATGAGCTGAAAAGGGTTGGCAGTCACATTTCTAGAGTGAGAGTCATGTAAATATTATTGATACATGGGTACTGACTCGTGAGAGGCCGACGTGGAATATCTGATTACTGTATATGATTGTTATTTATGGTAGGTGGAGGCACTCACCATCCATTCACTCCAGTTAGTGCTTGGTGCCTGCCATTACCTCTCTTGATTCCTTCTTTCCTTCCTTCCTCTTCTGTCATCCTTTCCTTCATTCTTTCCTCTTCCTTCTATCTATGGGTGACTCTGCACTGAGTGACAAGCCAAATGGTTTCCTGTACACCAGGAAACCATTTACTACGCTGGGTGGTAACCATATAACCAATTTATGGCTCCTGGTGGTTTAGTGGAGATTAAGGCGCTCCAGACGGATTAAGCCTGTGCAGATTTATATCCAAGGGGTGGTTGGGGTTTCTTGCTTATGTAATGCCACTCAGGGATGAGTGGGGCTGGTCACTCATATGTCATGACCAACTTGCCTAGCCCCCGGTTCCTACGCTTCTCATGGGTCAACACCGGTTTAGATTATGAATGAATGAAATGATGACTGTGTTATGCAAGATAACACTGAAAGGAGTGTGGTGTACACAGAGAGAGAAACACCAGGTAAAAGTAGTGGAGATGTAGTCATTGAATCAGGAACAAAAGGATCCGGATAACTTGTGGAATGCATATAGAGAGTGTATGCGTATGAGTGCTAAGCTGGGTGTGGTGTATCAAGGGTAGCAGCAAGTAGTAAAGGGACAGCTTTGTGGGATGCAAGGGTTGAAAGGGCACTGAAGGAGAATAGAAAAAGTGGTGAGACTGGACGGGTTTAGATGAAAAAAAAGGACTAAACAGATTAATTAACACATAAAGCCACAGGTAAGAAAGATAAGAAGGTCAAACATATTTAACTTCCTGTTTCCTTCCTGCTTGGTTTTACTTCACGGCTTCCTTAGGTGGGGAAAATGGATACGATGATGATAATGGTGTGATGGATGCTGTACTAATTAAACTTTCCTTTTGCAGCTGTGCCATCGCTCGAAGCCACAGCACCCCAGACTCCAACAATCAGTCCATCATTGTTCTGACTGAGGTAATCATCGGTGCGGTAACTAAGGGCTCTCCCTCGCTTCGCCGTCCCCCTGTCAACCCCGACACTGGTGCTCTCTTTGACACCACTGTGGACAGTCTGATGGCACCCACTGTCTTTGTCAAGTATGATAAAGAAGACTATTATCCAGACTATGTGATAGCATTGTGCTGAGGATTGAAGAATGGTTATAAACTCAGAAGTAAATGATAGAGCTTCACAGAGTTTTTAGAATCAAACTGAATATTAAATGATAGACGTTCAATGAGTATTAAATAATTAGGCTTTACTGTTGCTCTCTGATACGAATGTAGATAGTCTAAGGACGCCCATAATCTTCATGTTCAGTATGATAAGCCGAATATTATCAGTAGTATGTAATAGACTTGCACTGAGTATTAAACGATCAAGCTATAGTAAGAAATATAATCCTAAATAATATAAGAATTGCATTGAAGTGTATAATCCTTAGCAATTTATATGATTTGAGTTGCGTAGAGTAATATTATCCTGAATATATGAGCTGCATTACGTCGAATTGCACTGAGGTGTCGTCACTGAGAAGTGCTTGTTTTGTGAATCTCCTTCATACTTGGGCATAGGACAGAAATTTTGGTATTCATTTTACAAAAATGCCTTGTAATGTTACTGTGATAGCTATACAATATCTAGAAGACTGTAATTTGAACTACTTTCAGGCCCGTAATATTCAGCAGATTACTTGTTTTTTTTTGGGGGGGGGCTAGGCAAAATGTATATACCTCCGTACTACAAACCTGAAATTAAACCGAAACGATTAAGTCTCCAGACCATCTGAATTTTACCCGTCCCCGCCCCGGAGGGGATCGGGGACGGTATTGTTTTCACTCTGTTTGTTTGTTTGTCTGCCTCTGTTTGTCTGTCTGTTAACAACTTTACGCGAAAACTACTGATGCGATTTTTACTTTTACAGTGATGATGGGCCATGACCTTCTGATCACCTGACTGAATTTTGGGCCAAACTGGCCAAGGCCTAGGCTGTAGGCCCCCCAAATGTAAAATAACGAGGACGGGTAAAAATAGGTTTTTCGCCACAACTTCTTTCAAATTCGTCATGCATGAAACCCAAACCTGAAGGTGTATCTTTCAAATCTGCATCCTATAACATGCCTCATTACATCAGGGAGGTCACCCCCCAGTTAGCAATAGGAGGGTCAATGTCAGGTGGGTCGGGCCTAAAATTTCAGATGGGCATAAAATCGTCAATTTTCACCCAGTTTACTCCAAATTTGGTGACATTTTTTACTTGATATCCTGTTGTGTTTATACGTCACCACTAAAGTGAATGCCGGGAACGGGTTTGCTGTGCCTTGGCACCGCTTCATGTATTCGATCTGATTCTACCTAAAAGTTTATGCTTAATGAGGCATGTATGTTTAGCGATGGAGTTGGGTGTTTAAATAAAAGGCTTCACTGCCAGTCTGAACTTTCACTGCAAACAGTGACTAAGTTTAATAAATTGGCCATTTTACATTTTTGGTGCAGTATGCTGCATCCTTTGTAAGATTTTGATCCTACATTCCTGCTGTATGATTCAAGTAAAACAAGAAGCGGTGCCGAGGCACAGCAAACCCGTCCCCGGCAGTCATTTTAGTGCTGACATATAAACACAACATTATATCTAGTCAAAGATGTCACATATCAAATTTGGAATAAATTGGGTGAAAACGGACGATTTGAAGTTTTAGGCCCGACTCACCGACTCCCCCACCGCTAACTGTGGGATGACGCCCCTGATGTAATGAGGCATGTTATAGGATGTAGATTCGAAAAATGTGCCTTTAGGTTTTGGTTTCATGTTGATACGGCGAATTTGAAAGGAGTTATGGCGAAAAAATGATTTTTAAACTTTTTTTCCTACATTTTTTGGCCCTATTGCCTAGGCCTAGGCCCAATTAGGCCCAAAATTTAATCAGGTGATCAGGTCATAGCCCATCATCCCCGTAATTTTAGTCAAAATCGCACCACTAGTTTTTGCATAAAGTTGTTAACAGAGAGACAGAGACAAATGAACAAACGAACAAACAAGCAGACAAACCAAGTGAAAATAATACCCGTCCCCGAACCACTCCGGGGCGAGGATGGGTAAATATACCGCCCTGCATTTATTCTTTTGGAAATGGTAAAATAATCAATATCTAAGTACTATCATGATTTAGTTTATGATAAATGTGGATAAAATTTGGAATTATTCGATCAGACACGCGTAGAATTGTTTGGATCTTCAAAAAACCACTCCAAGTTTTTCTTGCTTTTTATTTTCAAGTTCAGCCTTATAAGACCAACGCTTTCATTCACAGTAAAGGTCTCATCTTCCGTAACATTACGTGTATTTGCCTCCCTTCCCCCCCCCCCACACACACACACACATTTGCATTCCATCACAGAAACCTTGATCCTAAAATATACATATTTCAACATACGATATGCGCAAACTATAAACATTTATTCAATATGTCAAACACGAGCAAACATGGCTTTTCTTCTCTCCATCGTGTCAATAAATTCATTCAGAACCGCCCTAAGATCAAGACTGTCGGGTCTCCTAGAATGAACGCTGACACATTGTGTGAATTAACGGTTGTGGGTCATTATGCCCCTCAAGTAATTCTCTCAGTCTGTAGATTGAGTTACGATAACAAAGTACAGAAATATAATTATAAACACAATAGATAGAACATAAACTCACAGGCCAGAAGGCAACAGAGACCTTTCGACAACGCTTAGTGAATGACAAGAACAGCATTGCCACACAACTTACTGTAAACATTGTAAAACATGATAACATTACCATGGTGCATCTCAAATTGTGCCAGCAAGATTTATGATAGTATTCAACATTTAGTATCATATTTTACTTACGGATTTGATCAATTTCTTGAGTTGTTATTGAACCCTCAATCTTGGTTAAAGTTTTGACATATTAATATACAGAATACACTGGGGGGCTATAGCTGTCCTTAACTCCTCCCAGAAATAAAGGCCCTGCCTTATATCAGAGCAAAGAGGAATTTCCCATGTCAGAGAGAAGAAAATTGTCTACCTGTGTTGGTAAAATCTCTTGCTATATTTTGCACCAAAACAATATATATATATATATATATATATATATATATATATATATATGAGTTATTTAAGAGGAGCCTGTGGAGTCACATGGAGAGACAGGCTGACGAATGAGGATATAAAGGAGCGTTGTGGTGTGGATGTGGATGTGATAGGAAGCGTTATAAGGAACACACTGAGGTGGTTTGGCCATGTGGAGAGGATGGAGGGTGAAAGACTGACGAAGAAAGTGTATGTGAGTGAGGTGGAGGGGGGAAGAGGGAGGGGGAGGCCGAGGATGAGATGGAGGGATGGGGTGGAGAGGTATATGAGAGAGGGGGGTGTGAGTTGGGAGCAGGGCAGTGAAATGGCGGGGGACAGGGCGACTTGGAGGCGATTTGTTTGTGGCCACCCCAAACGGGATTGAGGCGTCTGGCAATATATATATATATATATAGTACCCCTTCCCACAAAACAACTAAAAGTATGAACAAGAAGCCTTGAACCAGGACTGACCAACAGGTGACAACTAAGAACCGAACAAAGAACGTGGTAAGATTGCGACATGGATTGTAAGGGGTGCAAATGATGAGGTGAAAGAGAGATTGTCCAGATGCTTGAGGATGCGGAGGTGGATGCATGTGGAATAACTGAGCCTGATGCAAAATGATGAGATGAGACAGTGAGAGATGAGACCGTGAGAGAATGGAAGTATAGACGGGGTATATGTGCGGGAGTAGTTGAGAATGAGAGGGCAAAAGGGGTTTGTATTCTCTGTGGGCAACAGATGGAAGGAGAATATTAGAGAGTATGGATCCGTCGGCTCAGGGATTGTGTGGGTAAGATTGAAAATTGGACTACAAATGTGGGCAATTGTGTGTATGCACCAAAGCAAGATCGTGTAAGTTGAGTGAAAGAAGAGTTCTGGACAAATGTGGAAGTGCGCATGGAAAAGTTTGAAAGGAATGAGAGTGTTTTTGATTGGAGATATGATTGGAAAAATAGGGAATGTCAAGGTGGATGGAGTAGTTGGAGGGTGGGGTGTGCCTGCAGAATTGGATGAGAATGGCAGTGCTCTAGTGGACATTTGTGCAGGGAGGGGGTTGATGATAGCCAATACTCTCTTTAGACACAAAATGATCCACAGGTATACGTGGTAGGTGATGAGAAGGGAGGGTGGTGAACTGAATGAACGGAAGGCAATTGTTGATTACGTGTGTGTGGTTGATGGTATGAGATGGTGTGTAATGGATGCAAGAGCATACAGAGGTTGGAGGAGTGGACTTTCTTACCACCACATGATGGCTGTGAAAGTCAAGGTTGAAAGGAAGTGGAAAAATAGAAGAAGGGAAGGACAGGAGGAAGTACTTACAAGGAAGAGGGGAAGGTTATAAGAGGATGGAAAAAAAACAGAATAAAAGAGAGAGGTGGAGGAGTGACTGGGTAAATATTATTTGGCACAGATGGAGGACGTGGGAGGTGTGTGCAAGATATTCACAGAAGAAATTTGTGCAGCATAGCAGGTTGTGTGTGGGGGGAAGAGAAGACAAAAAGGGGTGCAAGGAACAGCACGGTGGAATGAAGAGGTGAGACAGGCTGTGGGGCAAAAGTAGGGAAAGAGGGGGCATGGAGGAAGTTGAGAGATGGAAGAGAAAGGTGAAAAGATCAATAAGAGGAAGAAGAGTGTGGATGAGGAGTTTGGAGGGAATTTAAGTGTAAAGTGGAGGTAATGTAAGAAAATGTTCTGGAAAGAGGTAAAGAGAGTTAGACAGGGTGGTCAAGAAATAAGTCGGGGAGTGAAAGATAAAATTGGTAGACTGCTAGTGGAGAAGGGAGAAAATGTGAGCAGATGGAGAGAACACTTTAAGGAGTTCTTGAACATGGAGAATGAAAGTTATGCGAGAATAAGTGGCTGGGGAATGGCAGGGAGAAGGAGGGAGGTTAGAAAAGAGGAAGAAATCAGTAGGATGGAAGTAGTGGAAGCAATGAAGAAAGTCAAAATGGGTAAAACCCCAGGAAATGATGGAGTGTGTGGTGTAATGCAAAAGCATGGGGGAGAGATAGTAGTAAAATGGATATGGAAGATGTGCACATTGGCCTGGGAGGAAGGTAGAATCCTGGAAGATTGGAAGGCAGGTATAATTATTCCCCATTATAAAGGGAAAGGGGAAAAAGAAGTGTGTGGTAATCACAGAGGCATTTGGCTTCTTAGTGTAACAGGAAAAGTATATGGTAGGGTACTTATTGGCAGAGCTAGGGAAATAACAGAGGAATTAGTTGGAGAAGAACAGGGAGGTTTCAGGAAAGGAAGAGGTTGTGTAGATCATATATCCATCCTTAGGTTTTTAGTGGAAAAGTTTCTAGAGAAGGGAAAGAAGTTGTATGCGGCCTTCATGGATTTGGAGAAAGCATATGCCAGGGTGGACAGACAAGGAATGTGGAAGGTATTAAGAATTTATGTAGTAAATGGGAAGTTATTCAATGCCGTGAAGGGTATGTATGAGGGGGCTAAGGCTGCAGTGCGTGTGGATAGTGAACTGAGTGAATTTTTCTACCTGAATGTTGGTTTGAAACAGGGATCTGTCAAGTCCCCATGATTGTTAGATGGATGGGGTTATAAAAGAGGTACTAGGTAGAGTAGTGGGTGTTGAATCAACCCGAGTAAGAGAGGGCAGTGTTTGGAAACTCCCTGTACTGTTGCTTGCAGATGATACTATATTGTTAAGTGATGACGAAGGGGAACTGCAAGGCTTGGTGGCTGGGTTTGTGAGAATGTGTAAGAAATGGAACCTAAAGGTGAATGTAGGGGAGAGTAAAGTCATGGTCTTCGAGAGAAATGAAGCCACTGAATGTACAGAGACTGGATGAGGAGGAAATGGAAAAAGTGAGTGCGTTTATGTACTTGGGTAAAGAGATGAGTAAGGATGGAATTTTAAAAGGTGAAGTGCTTGAAAGGTACAACGAGATAGAAAGATTGCTGGCTCTTTGAACGCAGTGATAAGGAACAGAGAAGTGAGCATGGATGTAAAAAAATTGCTGCATGACAGTATTGTGATACCAACTAAGGTATGGATCGAGGCTTGGACCTTATTGGAAGGACACAAGTCAAGAGTGAGAGCAGTGGAAATGAGTTATTTGAGAAGAGCATATGGAGTTACGTGGAGAGACAGACTGACAAATGACGAAGTGAAGAAGCGTTGTGTGGATGTGATGGAAAACGTTGGGAGAAATGCATTGAGGTGGTTTGGCCATGTGAAGAGGATGGAGAGCGACAGAATAACGAGGAGAGTGTATGCAAGTGAGATGGAGGGAGGGGAAGGTCGAGGATGAGATGGAGGAATGGAGTGAGTGGAGAAGGATATGAGAGAGGGATGTGTAAGCTGGAAACAGGACGGTGAAATGGCGTTGGTTTGGGCGACATGGAGGCGATTTGTTTGTGGCCATCCATTAAGGGGTTGAGGCGTCTGGCTCTCTCTCTCTCTCTCTCTCTCTCTCTGTATGTGTATATACATATATATATATATATATATATATATATATATATATATATATATATATATATATATATATATATATATATATATATATATATATATATAGATATATATATATATATATATATATATATATATATATATATATATATATATATATATATATATAGTGTGTGTGTGTGTGTGTGTGTGTGTGTGTGTGTGTGTGTGTGTGTGTGTGTGTGTTCATCCATCCATCTATCATCCAGCGCTTTTTCTTTTTTCTTTTTTCCCCGTCACAAACATAAGGTACCCAGGCTAGGCTACTCAGGCCCTGATATTTAAGGCAAGGGTAACCAGCCTCCCTCGCCCCCATGTTGTATATGAGCAGTAACCCCCAGCCACCTCATGGATGGAAATCCATACATGCTCCGTCCGGTTGCAGTGCTTTAACCCACTAGACCACCAGGCGTCATTTGGTAATATCTGGTTATCACCCAGTATGGTAAAGGATTTCCTGGACTGGTGGAAACGAATTGGCTTTCCACTCAGTGAAGGGTCACCTGGAGAGAGAGAGAGAGAGAGCACAACACACACACACACACACACACACACACACACACACACACACACACACACACAGTGATTATTGAGAAGTGGTGGTGAGAGTGAGCATCCACCATCCACTCACTTATGAACCGCAATTTTCAGCTGACAAACGAAATGGTTTTCTGTCATCCAGGAGGCATGTAATATGTTGGATGGTGACTTTATAATCAAATGGACGCCTGGTGGTCTAGTGTGGTAAGGTGCGCCAATCAGATGGAGACCATACAGGTGTCCATCTGATGGGTGGTTTTGGTTAATTGCCCATTGATGTCACTCAAGGACGAGCGAGGCTGGATACCCACGTCTTCAGTATCAGGACTGAGTAGCTAAGTTCTGTGCTTCAGTGCTCCAGATGGGGCAAGAAAGGACTGAATGACAGATGGATGGACGAGATGTGAAATCCTGGTAATCGTATCAGTAAAATCTCTTCAAATATTTCATAAACCAAGAACTTTTTTTTTATTTTAACTTTATAAAAGGTAGTTAATGGAAGCTACCCTGAATAACAAAGAAACAGGAAATATATGAAGGTCTTTATTTATCAGTGACAGAAAATCATTTTATTCATTTAATTTGAAATATATTGGAATATTTCACAACATAAAAATTCTGTTTATAATTTAAACTGAAGGTCCGAAGATAAGGCAGTTAATGGCAGTATCTACATATTTGGTCATAAGGAAATAATTGTTTGCATTTGTTGGTTAAATTTAATGATAAGTTTGATAATACAGTTCTGTGTAATATGATTTAAAGTACCGGTAAATGGAAATTATTTTTTTTTATTACAGAACAGAAAGGAAGGAAAAACAAATGAGTAAAAGAAATAATGCATACACCAGATTACTGGTGTCTTCCATTCATAAAATATCTGTAACAGTTGGATTTGAACAGCTGTAGGTTGAAGTTTGGAGGGAAACAACTCTGGGGAAGCGAGTTCCAAAGAGATGCAGTTCGGTGAATGAAAGAATTCTGATAGGCAGAAGTTCTGCAACATGGCTGAGTGACATTCCAGTCATGAATGCTGCCAGATGCCCGTTTAGCACGAGGGAAGGCATGGAGAGGTGGCACAATGGACACACCTTCGTCTGTGCATTTGTCATAAAAATTCCTGTAAAATAATGCAAAGGAGGCAACATTCCTTCTTTCTTATAGGGGAGTTAATTTATAATTGCAGGGTTATTAATAATTCCAGCAGCTTTGTTCTGAATTTTGTCTAGTTGTTTCAATGCAACCTCTCCACATCCACTCCACAAGGGTGATTAATATTCAAGCTGAGAGTGCACATGACTCTTATAAATTATAGCTGACTGCTCGTCAGTGAAGAAGTTACAGACTCTGTACAATAATCCAAGTTTCTATGAGGCAGTTTTAGCAAGTGATCTGATATGAGAGGTCCAGCTGAGGGCATTGTTAAGTGAGACCGAGAATTTCAATACATTTGGAGATGGGAATATTAGTAGCATTGAAGGTAATATACGAATTTGGCAATATCTGTCTATTAGTAAATTGTATTCTATTGAATGAGACAAGGGTGTTTTGTCACCATTCATTGATAGTAGATAAGTCTTGATTTATGGAGATGGCTGTACTGAGTTGCGAGTTAGAGATATTAGACTTTGTAAATGGGTGTCTGAGTGTGAATGAACTATGAAGTGTTGAGTCATCTGCATATGAATGGATGGGATTGTGGATGACAGACAAGAGATCACTCATATGAACCAGGAACAGGGTTGGCGCCAGAACTGATCCGTGCAGCACGCCAGCATTAATTGAGTGGAAACTGCAATATACATCATCTACTTTTACTCTTATTTTTCTGTTGCTGAGATATGAGGAAAGTAGAGGAAAAAAAGACTTTAGTTCAAGGCAAGGGAGTTTGGACAGCAGGGAACGGTGCCATACTCTGTCGAAAGCTTTAGAAATCTCAAGGGCTACTGTATGAGTTTCTCCATGTATCCAACATATGGCCATTGAGAAGTAAAATTTGATGTTTGTACATATCTCTTGAAATATCATAATATTTCACTGTACGAGAAATGTGTTTAAGATGATCAGAGTTGTATGAAAGGCAGTTAGACAGATTCTCAATAAAGAAAGTGCTCGTTATATACTGCCTTGGTTTTGTTTTGTTTTGCTCATATTCTGTTAAATCCATAGTAAGATTAAATGAAAATTGCTTATGACAGTTCCATTGGTAACTGATTGCCACCAACAGAGCTGATTTGTCAGATATAACGAAGACTCATTGTATTGGTTAAGTAGTTATTTTTTTTTTAATTCATTTTAGTGTACCCTGGTATGGTCATAACCCGGGAAAGCTATTTATTATAACTCGAGTTGTTTTCGTTTATTTTGGAAAAATCTCGATGTTTAATGAAACCCAGTAATGCTGCTTGATATGATTTTGACTGAATGGAGAACATTTGATGGTAACTCCTTTATGCGAGTGGCTGATGAGAAGCATAGGTTTTATTTCCACATTAATTTAAGGTTCAGAGAATACTTCACATCACAAGGATGCTGCTTAACCCCTTCACTGTGATCAGGCATTTCTTAATTGCACAACATTCCGATGCTCTTGTTCAGATTAGGAGAAACTTCTTGAATTGGTTGAGTTGTATGTAACCTTCATTAACGTTTGCTCTGCGTGGCTGAGTTGTTGAATAAAATGGTCTGACATGAAGAGGAATATGAAAAACGTAACGAGTTAAAACTTATTTTCTATGCTGAATGCAAGGCAGCATTTACACATTTGGTAGTACAAGAGGTGAAATATTTTGCATACACATGAGAACAAGATTTGTGTCGTAAGTGGCTTTTCAATGGTAACTATTCCTCAGTGAAGTATTCTACGTAGTGCATCTCACTATCATTTTGTATGTCCATGATGCAAGCTATGTCGATAATAAACTTATATAAGTAACAGAAGAGAATGTCAATATTTAATCTGCAATATAAATCACCTACGATAAGCACGCTACGAGGTCTTCAGTGTCAATTAGTATATGGCCCGAAATCATAAATAATTGTTAATGCAAGACTGTTGTTATTTGGTATGCACTGAATGGAAGTTAGTTAATGAAAGCTTCTTTGCTTATATCAGGGGTGGGGAACGTCTGGCCTTAGGGCCGTATAAGGCCCTCAAGACTATTTGATCAGGCCTGCGAGGCAATTCATAAATTCAATTTCATAAACTCATGAACGAATATATATATATATATATATATATATATATATATATATATATATATATATATATATATATATATATATATATATATATATATATAATATGTACTGGGCTGCAGTTCATTTTAAGTTGATAATTTTGTATGGCCTGCGAATGATGTTTAAAATATCCTAATGGCCCTTAATAAGAGAAAGGCTCCCCACCCCTGGCTTATACAGTCATAGTGAAGTGGAATTTTTAAAAAGTCCTTCGTACTTGCGCATAGAAAGAAAAATGTTGAGTTTAACAAAATCTGTTGGAATATTTGATAATTCAAAACAAAAATGATGTCTGATATGATTATTGCAAGTATTTACATATTTGTCATAGAGAAGTGAAATGTTTTGTAAATCTCATAAATTATTTAGTAACACAAGCATATAGTGTGGTTTCTTAATTTTATGGTAGGCGGTTCATGGAAGAGCTTTTGTTTTATATACTGGGTTATTTAGAAGTGAAATTTTTGTACATGTTTCTGTCTCCAGGGGCAGATCCAGGAATATTTTTGAGGTGTTACCCATTTCTCTTTCCAAAGCAGTGAATGTTTAGCACCCGCTTTGCCCCAGCCAAACTAGGTAACGTTTGACTGCCAAGGATGGTGTGCATCATAATAGTGAGGGAGAAATAAAGGCCAGTAAAGGATCAGCAATTTTAGTAGCCTGTAAAACCTGCTGTTTATGTATGAAAGGTACTGTGTCTTCATCCCAGTGCCCCAGCAACATGGGCAACACCTCTGGATATGCTGATGGTCTCTTGGAATATTTAATAACATTGTATTCTTTGTAAACTCTTGAAATACTTGATAAACACAAGAATGCTCTCTTATATGGTTTGGAATGAATGGGAAGCAATTAAAGTTCCTTCATACTTAATATCATTCCCGTTTATTTTCCCACTCAGAGTACTATAACCCTGATCTCCACCCAGGCTTTGGGGATGCCACTGTTATCAAACCCATTCTGGCCAAGGCCTCGTTACATACATTCATCATTCTGTTCCCCCTCTCCTTCCTTGCTACCTCGCCTGCCTCTTCTCTCTCTCTCTCTCTCTCTCTCTCTCTCTCTCTCTCTCTCTCTCTCTCTCTCTCTCTCTCTCTCTCTCTCTCTCTCTCTCTGTACATATAACTAGACACCTTAATCTCAGTGCAGGGATTGCTACAAGTCGCCTCCACATCACCCTATCCTGCACCGTCAGGTAGCCCTTCCTCCAACTCACATCATCTTCACTCATATGCCTCTCCACTCCATCCATCTACATCATCGGCGGTCTTCTCATCTCCCCCTCCATCTCACTCACATACATTCTCATAATCCGCGCCATTCTTCATTCCAAATCCATATAACATAAGACACAATAACATACAAAAGGAAACTGGGGTGTAACATGCAGAATGAGTCGCTATGAATGAGTTGTTACGAAATATCGTGAGCCAATTAGAATACAGTCCCATGATGGGAGACTCCCACTTGATCCCGCCTCCTTTCCCCTCCTTCCCCTGAACCCTCCCCCTCTCTCTACCCCCTCCCCTCCTCCCTCCCCTTATCTACCCCCTCCCCTCCTCCCTCCCCTTATCTACCCCCTCCCCTCCTCCCTCCCCCCCTCTCTCTCTACCCCCTCCCCTCCTCCCCCCTCTCTACCCCCTCCCCTCCTCCCTCCCCCCTCTCTCTTCCTCCTTCCTTCCTCCCTCCCCTTCTCTCTACCCCCTCCACTCTCTTTACCCCTTCCCCTCCTCCCTCCCCCTCTCTACTCCTTCCCCTCCACCCTCCCCCTCTTTCTACCCTTCCCTTCCTCCCTCCCCCTCTCTCTACCCCTTCCCCTTCACCCTCCCTCTCTCTACCCCTTCCCCTCCACCCTCCCTCTCTCTACCCCTTCCCCTCCACCCTCCCCCTCTCTCTACCCCAGCACCTCATCAGTACAAGCAGATGGGAGACACACACCATCACCTTTCTCATATATTAGTACTTTGTGCATGCTTGTGACAACCAACAACTAAAAATCTATGAAAATTGATTTAGTAAGTATTATGCATTCCCATCTTTACCAAAAATGACACCAATAAAATGACCTTAGTAAAATAACACCAGTATAATGACATCAATGACACCAATAAAATGACATTAGTAAAATAACACCAGTATAAGGACACCAATAAAATGACACCAATAAAATGCATTGCGTGTGATTAGACTGATAATGCTGAGAGGGCGTCTATAACACCCTCCTGGGTCCTGTTAAACTCGTTACTTACAAATTAAACCAAATCTGAGGTACGGAAACACTCACCTTATAAGAACAACACGCTTCTCTAACGAACCTCCCCGGGGCTGGAATCGCTGAAAAAAGGCAAAATATTAGCATACACTCCTCCCGCAATCACTAGTCTGGTCCAGCTCTGCCCTACACTCACTCCTGGTATCCTCCCTGTTGAAGGCTTTTGGCACAAAACGATGTGCACGACATTTCGGATTCGAATTTTTTCTTGGAAGTCTGCACAGGATCATGGCCAGGATGGGAAGGCGTTGCTTAATGGAAATGTTGGCTTCGTTTTTTACACATTCGGGCGCCATTAGACTTCAGATCATGGAAGTTTTTGCATCCCATATACAGAACTGAATGTACTATTGCATGAGACTGATCAACGCCAAAAAATTCATATTAACGCCATACTTACTAAAATACCCACCCCGGCTGAGCAACCCCTACACCACCACCCCAATAGGAGGACACGGGGAGGCGACACCCACCCCAAGAGGAGGCCACAGGGAGGCTTACAGGTGTCCCGTGCCACACCGGCCCATGTCCCAAAATACCTTATGCCCCTCTTCCACCCAGCCAGACCCAAGGGAAGTGCATCAGTCAGGTGCATTACCCTCTGACGAGGACAGTGCTCACCAGACTCGGGGTGAGACTTGTTCCAAGACAGTCCCAAGTAGGCTCTCAGTAGCAGAGTCCACTGGACCTGCCTCCAAAAGAGGAAGAGAGACCACCGGTCCTCGAAGCCCTACTTTTCCCCAGGAGAGCAGCGGCACAGTAGCGTCCATCGGACCTGCTGTAGAAGGAACGTCCACCTGATCTCCTTCTTTGCCACCCACCTTTGGGAACTGGCATCTCAGACCATCAGTCAGACGACCCTCACCTTCAGTCCCAAGGAGAGAGGCTGACCCGTGGTAGAGTCCATTGGACCTACAACGGGGTGAGAAACCATCAGTCATCCCTCCTCCACTACGCCGGAGGCTTCCTACGAGGGCACAGTCTCTGGCTCAGCCTGCTCCTCCTGAGGCCGAGCGCAAGATGCCCCTCCTGCTCCCCCCCTCTACAAAGGGCAGAGACTGCTCCCTAACAGGACTCTTGTTGGAGAATGTCTGAAACAGACCCATTATGAGCCTGAGTGTCCTGTCCTTGCAGCCCAGCTACCCCGTCACCCCCAGCAGCTGACAGACTCCCCAAGGGTGAGTGGCCACAGACGACCCCTAACGGTCTTCCCTCCCAGTGAGACTGCAGCCTTTGGACCTCAAGGGGTGCCCCACAGCCAACCCCAGGCCCGGACCAGCCTGGACTCTCCTCCAGGACTCCCACCACAGCCAAGGGCAGGCACTGTGCAGTGTGCCTCTTAGTCCTGTTTGATCCCAGTCCTGAGGACACTCCTAAGACCCCCACCAGGAAGGGGCCACCCACCACGCCACCCTCCAGCTTACACTGGATTCCTGAGTACACCGCCCAAGACCGGCACCCCTATTGGGAGTGCACCCCTGACAGCCCTCCTCCCATACCGGGCCGTTACCTGTACCAACCGGCGACCTAGCCTCTACGCGCCTCAGCACCCCACCAGTGGTGTTATCAACTATAAGCAACACTTATGTCCCGTCCATAGTGCTATAGACCCTGAGTGATCTATATTCCCCCCTGTTCTGAGTGTCATGACCCCTGTGTAATACTTGTGATCCCCCCTATAGTATCAAGGACTCTGTGTGTGTATATAAAATAATTAAAAAAATAATTTGGTTTTACGCCAGGTATCCCCGAAGGGCTAAGGTGTTGCCCCTGGGTAGAGGACTTTGGACTGGAGCGTGTAGCACTTTATGACCGGATGCCCTTCCTGATGTCTACCAATGACCCTTGGGTGGATTCGATCCTCCGACCCTTCGGTCAGAGAGGAGCGCTCTAACCCACTGAGCCACGGCTGCTACTCTGTGTAATAATTGTGCCCCGTCCATAATATCATGACCCCTGTATAACCCTTGTGACCCTCTATAGTATCATGGACTCTGTGTGTTACATACTATGTGTAATGTTGTGCCCCATACCCTTGTGTAATACTTGCATCCCAGTTGTAATGTCACGACCCTTGTGTAATACTTGTGATCAATTATAATGTAATAACCCTGTGGAATACTTGTCCCCTTTGATACATACAGTAGTGTTGTGAGATACACCATACTTGTGTCCATATATAGCATTGCATCATGCACTGATTGTGTAATGTCCACTGTATCTGTTTGTAAGGTAATATATGTGTAAGACTGGCTAGCCTGTGTTTGAACCCTATCCCTTGTTTGCATGCTCTAGCCCTGTCCTGAACAAAAGAACCGAAGTCCGTGCCCGTATCTGGGTTCAAGGAGTTGGACCCAGAATACGCTGCATAACACTTCCCCAAGGGTGGGACCACAAGGCATCACTTTAACCCCTCGTGACACCCACAGACGCAGGCTCACCCTCCAATTTCGCTGGGAAATCAAACATCTTCGAAAAAATATAAACAAGTGTAATATTCGTGCTGAAATAAACTTTTTGCCATGCAGATGTTTTTACGTCAGTTATGGTGACTATTAAAGCTGTAAGGGAACCAGCTTTTATATTCGTTCAAGTTTATAGTACAGTATTGTACGGTACACTAAAATAATTATTGGCACCCCTTGATTCGATACCCTTCGTAACTATCACTGGCACAGAAGCTGTGAAGACGCGGGCAGGGTTGGTACACCTGCTCCTCCTTCCCCTCCATCATTCTCTCCACCCCATCCCATTCTCTCTCTCTCTCTCTCTCTCTCTCTCTCTCTCTCTCTCTCTCTCTCTCTCTCTCTCTCTCTCTCTCTCTCTCCAGATATAGTATAGTTGACGTAGCTTTATGTCATGTATAACGAATAATTCACGGCAATGGACATAATACTTGAAGAAAGGTCTCAAAACAGCAAAGCATTATCCACTAGATAATATAGAAATCAAAGTGCTATTTGTCTGCTTGGCATCCATCGCATCCGAGGTTACCACCTTAGGATTTTCTTTCACATGTAAAGTATATACAATATATATATTAGTATTGTTATAATATTAACATCAATGACATGTGAAGATGTGTAAAGGATGCAAGAGTGTATTGAGGTTGGGGGAGTGGACTTTCTGACCACTACTTTGTGGTGGCCAGAATTAGAATGCAAGTAAGATGGAGGAATAGAAGAAAGGAAAGACGAGAGGAAGTAGTTGCAAGGAGAGTGGAAAGGTTACAAGAGGATTAGAAAAAGGCAGAGTATAAGAGAGAAGTGGAGGAACGATTGGGCAATATGAATTGGAGCAGATAGGAGACGTGGAAGGTGTGTGTAAGATATTTACAGAAGAAATATGTGCAGCATGTGATGTGGTGTGTGGAAGGAAGAGAAGTCGGAGGGGGGTGCAAGGAACAGCGTGGTGGACTGAAGAGGTGAAACAGGCTGTGGCACAAAAGAAGAAAGCATACAATGAATGGATGAGAAATAGGGCCGTGGAAGAAGTTGAGAGGCGGAAGAGAGAGTTATATGTGGAAAGAAAGAGAGAGGTGAAAAGATTAGTAAGAGAGAGTAAGAAGAGAGTGGATGAGGAATTTGGAAGGAATTTGAGTGTAAAGTGGAGGGACTGTAAGAAAATGTTCTGGAGAGAAATGAAAAGAGTAAGACAGGGTGGAAGTGAAGTTAGCAGGGGAGTGAAAGATAAAAATGGTAGATTACTAGTGGAGAAGGGAGAAAAAGTGAGCAGATGGAGAGAACACTTTAAGGAATTGTTGAACGTAGAGGATGGAAGTAATGCGAGTATAAGTGGCTGGGGAATGGCTGGGAGAAGGAGGGAGGTGAGAAGACAGGAAGAAATCAGTAGGATAGAAGTTGTGGAAGCAATGAAGAAAGTTAAATCGGGGAAAGGTCCAGGAATTGATGGAGTGTGTGGTGAAATGCTGAAGCATGGGGGAGAGATAGTAGTAGAATGGATATGGAAGATGTGCAGATTGGCCTGGGAGGAAGGTAGAGTCCCGGAGGATTGGAAGTCAGGTATAATTATTCCCTTGTACAAAGGAAAAGGGGAAAAAAAAGTGTGTGGTAATCATAGGGGCATTTGTCTTCTTAGTATAACAGGAAAAGTGTATGGTAGGATACTTATAGACAGAGTTAGAGAAAGAACAGAGAAATTAGCTGGAGAAGAACAGGGAGGCTTTAGATCAGATATTCATTCTTAGATCTTTAGTGGAAAAGTTTCTAGAGAAGGGAAAGAAGTTGTATGCGGCCTTCATGGATTTGGAGAAAGCATATGACAGGGTGGATAGACAAGGATTGTGGAAAGTGTTAAGAATATATGGAGTAGATGGGAAGTTGTTGAATGCTGTGAAGAGTATGTACAATGGTGCGAAGGCTGCAGTGCGTGTGGATGGTGAACTAAGTGAATTTTTCTCTTTGAAAGTTGGTTTGAAACAGGGATGTGTCATGTCTCCATGGTTGTTCAATCTGTACATGGATGGGGTAATAAAAGAGGTACAAGGTAGGGTAGTGGATGTTGGAGTGGCCCTGGTGAGAGAGGATAGTGTTTGGAAACTCCCTGTACTGTTGTTTGCAGATGATACTGTGTTGTTGAGTGAAGACAAAGGGGAGCTGCAAGGCTTGGTGGATGAGTTTGAGAGAGTGTGTAAGAAACGGAATCTAAAGGTGAATGTAGGGAAGAGTAAAGTGATGGTCTTTGAGAGAGGTGAAGTTAGTGAATGTACAGCGAGGTTGGATGGTGAGGAATTGGAAAATGTGAGTACGTTTAAGTACTTGGGTAGTGTGATGAGTAAGGATGGAGGTTTGGAGGGTGAAGTGCTTGAAAGGGTACAGCAGGGAAGAAAGGTTGCTGGTTCTTTGAAAGCAGTGATAAGAAACAGGGAAGTGAGCATGGAAGTGAAAAAGTTACTACATGACAGTACTGTGATTCCAACTCTAACGTACAGAAGTGAAGCTTGGACATTGTTGGAAGGACACAAGTCAAGAGTGAGAGCAGTGGAAATGAGTTATTTAAGAGAAGCCTTTGGAGTCACGTGGAGAGACAGGCTGACGAATGAGGATATAAAGGAGCGTTATGGTGTGGATGTGGATGTGATAGGAAGCGTTATGAGGAACACACTGAGGTGGTTTGGCCATGTGGAGAGGATGGAGTGTGAAAGACTAACGAAGAGAGTGTATGTGAGTGAGGTGGAGGGGGGAAGAGGGAGCTGGAGGCCGAGGATGAGATGGAGGGATGGGGTGGAGAGGTATATGAGAGAGGGGGGTGTGAGTTGGGAGCAGGGCAGTGAAATGGCGGGGGACAGGGCGACTTGGAGGCGATTTGTTTGTGGCCACCCCAAACGGGATTGAGGCGTCTGGCAATAGATAGATAGATAGACATGTGAATGTAGTAGATGGATTATGAAACTGGGGATGGTGTATCACCAGTTTGACGAAGATGATAACAACATCGTGAAGGGAGTGATTGGTTGGCATATTCCTTTATTTTAGGATAGGCTTTGACCTCAGACGGTTCTCGATTTGCATATAATGTGAGGAACGTGTCACTTACGAATCTTCTTCGGCTTGGACAGTTTGAGCATCGAATGAACCATCACTTCGGGGTCTTTTGTAACACTTCTGAAATAACGATTTATTCTGTACATTACTCATAAACATCCTCGTAAATAATTTCTAGGAAAGCTGTCGATACTCAGACACTCTAGGTGACTGGTATGCTATGTGTTTTAGGTCGACTTCTCGTCCTTAGAACACTAGCTACTGAGCTGGGGTTCTCTTTCGAGACCGGATGTAGAATACACAACAAGAGGAACAGGGCATAAAAACTCGGGTCGACTAACCTTACACATATATTACCTTAATTACACACAGAACAGTTACAATAATAACATTATACACAGGTCAGGTTAAGGGGACACAATTGGAGTAGTTGACTCTGGCCCGGGCTGCTGTGGACTTGGGCTGCTTACTGGTGTCGCCCGGATGTGGGAGGTAGCTTGTCAGGTGTGCCCTCCCACAGGAGGCACGGGACTACTGCTGGGGGCTGGGTCGTTTGGGGTGGGCTGCTGGTCGGCATGGAGGGAGGCCCTTCCTTAGTGGGGCCTTGGTGGGGAAGGCAGCCCTCTGGACTGGGGCCTAACAGGATGAACAGGTGTGCTTGCCTCCCCCTGCTCCTGGAGGAGGACTGCCTTCAGGCGGGGCTGGGAATGTCACGCCCCAGAGTCCTGGGGGTGACCCCGGGCATCTGAGGGCTGCGGTCTCGGCTGGATCGAAATGCTGTCAGAAGCTGCCTGCGGCGTCCCTTGCCTGTAGAGTCTGACAGCAGGGGGCATCACCCAGGTGCTGGCTGCAGGGCACTGACTCCCGGACTCGTGATGGGCCCTCGCCAGAACTCCTCCAGCTGCAACTTCTCCGGAGAACTGCACCTATGGGGAGAGAGAGAAGAGTGTCTGGCTCGGCCTCTGGGTGGATGGTGAAACGGGCGAGGGACTTCCTCCGAAGGGGTGATCACAAGGGCAGTGGACGAGAGGAGTAAGGTGGCCATCCACTCCTTCCTAATGCGGACGGTGGCCGTTCCTTCCTTCCCGGTGCGAATGGTGGCCGTCACCGCAGTGCTGCTCCCTGAGGAGGTGGCAGACGAAGGGCATACGGTGGCCGTCCCTTCCTTCCTGGTGCGGGGCTATCACCGTGGTCCTGAAGGGGGTAGCAGCAAAAGAGCTTATAGTATGGTGGTTGTCTTTTTCTTCCCAGTGCAGACGGTGGCCGTCACTGCAATGCTGCCTGGGACTGTACTAAGACAAATCCCACCCCGATCCTGGCAAGGGCTGGCCCAGCTGCAGAGTAGTCTGCTGGGGCGGTGCTCCTGCTCATGGCCGTGTTGAGGGGAAGAGGGGTGCAAGGTCGTGGGGGACATAGGCCCGTCTCACCCGGGCCTTATGCGCACCCTATGGGCCTCCCTGTGGTCTCCCCCTGGGGTGGGTGTTGTGACACCCCTACCAGGGTCTCCCAAGGGGGTAGGTACTTCACCACCATTGGTGGGAAAAAAGTCACGTCTCCGTGGCTGGAGGTGGTAGGTGTCCAAGGTGGTGGTCTGGTGTGTCGGTGTGAGGTGGCAGAGGAGCGTGGTCCAGTGGTTTTCCTGGTGCAGAGCATAGGTGATGTGGAGGGTGGAGGTGTGTGGTGTCTGCAGGAGAAGGCAGAGGAGGTGAGGTGTTCCTTGGATCCAGTGGCATTTCCCCTGGGCAGGGAACCAGGTCATACGGAAAATCTTTACCTCTGGTGGTGGTGAGTGGTCGAGTTCTCACAGCTGAATGCTGGTGATGGGTGGGAAGACCTGGGTTTTATGGGAGTTCCGAGGGCAGGTGCAAATCCTCTCCTGGAGGTTTGGGTTGGTGGAAATTTCCATTGCACCTGGTGTATTCTCAATGTTATGTGGGCTGTGTTGGGTGTGGTGGGGTTGGTTGGGGGTGGTTGTGATGATGTTCAGGGTGTGGGTGAGGGTGTGACTGTATACTTGACTGGTGGGTGGAAGAGGCAACCAGATCTGGTCGTGGTGGTGGTGAGGACAGGCGTGAGTGGTGAGGTGATGGGGCCATGTGGTGCATCGGTTTGTCATGGGAGGGTGGTTGACTGTCTGGTGGTGGAGTACATGGAGTGGTGGTGGTGGTGCTGGGTTAGGGGCTGGTGAGTGGGGTGTGTAGGGGTGGGTGGTGATATGGTGGGGCCACATGGTGCATCGACTGGGCATGGGTGGTTGGTTGATTGTCTTGGTGGTGGAGTACGTGCAGTTGTGGTGAGTGAGGGGTTTGTGCATGGTTTGGCATTGGAGGTGGTTGGGGAGTGGGTGTGTGCGGGAGAAAACTGTGTGGGTGTAGGGGTGGTGGTGGGTGTTGTGCAGTGTTGGTGATGTGGTGAAGTAACTGGGGGTGGGTGGGGGTCTCTGGGGGGGTGGGCCTGTGTGTCCAGTGGTGGCAGCACGGTGGCGGGAGGTGAGGTGTTAGGTGAGGTTGCCAGTGATGCATCGGGGGCCCGTGGGGGTGGTGTGGAGCAGGTGGAAGGTGGGTTGGAGAGGTGGTGGTGGATGGAGGGGTAGGTGAGGGTGAGGAGGAGGAGGGCATAAAGTAGCAGGCGTACGAGTAAGATGAGTGTTCTGGGGTGACAGGTGGTGGCGGGGTGGTGTGGTGGGGGGTGGAGTGGGTGTGGTGGGGTGGTGTGGTGGGGGGTGGAGTGGGTGTGGTGGGGTGGTGTGGTGGGGGGTGGAGTGGTGTGGTGGGGGGTGGAGTGGGTGTGGTGGGGTGGGGTGGTGGGGGGGTGTGGTGGGGGGTGGAGTGGGTGTGGTGGGGTGGTGTGGTGGGGGGTGGAGTGGGTGTGGTGGGGTGGTGTGGTGGGGGGTGGAGTGGGTGTGGCGTGGTTGGGGGTTCTCTGGTGGGGCATAAAACAGTAGCATGTGACGGCTTTGGTATGGGCATTTGGTGTTGTGGTACTGGATAGTGACTTGATAGGGGTTAGGAAAATTGATGATGGTGTAGGGCCCTTTGAATTGTGGCGAGACTTTGGGATCAGTAGTTGTGCTACTGCTACCGAGACTCCTGTCTTGTAGGGGTTGGATGGGATGACATCTGGCTGCAGGTGTTGGTGTTTTTGCATGTGATTTAGTCATCTCTTGAGGTGGTGAAGGGGCTCAGCCGTGGGAGATGGGGAGGATGGTTGGAGATGGTGTCAGAGGGGTAGGAGGAGGGGGGTTTCTCCAAACACCCGTTCATGGGGGGTGATTCCGTCTTCTTTTGGGCAGGTGGTCATTCCCCACCACATAATATTCACATGTGCCAGCCAATCTTTGTTCTTTGTTTCCTGTATTTAAGCCCATACTTGGTTGAGAAGGGTGCGGTGGCTCCTTTCGCACACTCCATTCCCTTGGAGCCAGTAGGGAGAGGAGTGAGAGATCTGGTAACCAAAAATGGTGGCGAGTTCTTTCCAGATCTTGCTGGTAAATTCTGGGAAGTTGTCTGAGTGAAGAGCTCGGGGAATACCAAAGTAAGGGAAGACATGGCGGATGAGTGCATCGGCCATGGCCACGGCGTGATGTTCCTTGGCTGGGCAGGCGATGAGGAATTTTGAATAGATGTCTACAAAGGTTATGATGTATTTGTAGCTGGCTTTGGGTAGTAGGGGTCCAACTATGTCCATGGACAATAGTTGCCATGGTTTGTGGGTGGTGACACTTCCCAATGGCCCAGGTGTACAGGTGGTGTCCTTGCCTAGTGCACATGCTTGGTAGGCCTGGATGATTTGTTTGGCCAGGTTGGAGGGGCCGGGTGTCCAGTAGATATTGTTGAATACTTGTAAGAGTTTTTTTGGTGCCGAGATGGGTGCTGTTGTCTGAATGTAGGTGGATCATTGCATCAAGGGCGGTGTCCAGATCAAGGACTATGTGCCTGCCTTGGGTAAACAGATGATTACCATGCTTGTGGAGCTTAGAGAACACCTGGGGTGGTATCCAGTGGGGAAGTTCCTTATTCTGCCACTGATGTAGGAGGTTGGAGGTGGTATTGATGGAGTTGATTGGCAGGCGGGACAAGGTGTCGGTGTTGGTGTTTAGTTTCCCTGATCTATACATGATTTCAAAATCAAAATCCTCGAGGGTCTCTCTCCACCTGATCAGTTGGGCGTTGTGGGTGTTGGATTGTCATAGGGACTGCAGGGACTGGTGGTCCGTGATGATAGTGATACAAGTGCCAGGGAGGTAGGTTCAGAAATCCTCCAAGGCCCATATAATACCCAGGCACTCACGTTTGGTGGCGGCATAATTCTTCTTGGCTTGGTTAAGGGTGCAGCTGGCACAGGCGATTATGTGTTCTTGTCCCTCTTGGACCTGGGCTAGGACGGTGCTGATCACCACTAGGGACATGTCAGTGTACAGGCAAAAGGGCAGGGAGTAGTCGGGGAATGCAACGACCAGGGCAGTGATGAGTTTGGTTTTGAGGGTGTGGAATGCGGTGACCCAATCGTCAGTCCAGATGAAAGGCTCACCTTTTTTAGTCAGATTGTGGAGGGGTTTTGCGATGTTAGCAAAACTCTTTACAAAGCACCAGTAGTAGGATGTGAGCCCGAGAAAGGTGCACATGTCGTGAACATCTCGTGGTAGGGGGAGATCTGCGATGGCCCGCAGTTTGTTGGGGTCAGGTGACATGCCTTCCTTTGAGGTGATGTGGCCCAGGAAGGAGACGGACCACCCAGCCTGGACGCATTTTGATGGTTTGAGTTTAAGTCCTGCCTGGCGGATGCACAGGAAGACTTGCATGAAGTACTGGAGGTGGTCAGCCCATGGCCGGTTGAAAATAATTAATTCATCCAGGTATGCCAGGCAGATTTCCCAGGCGAGGCCACTGAGGACTGACTCCATTAGTCGGGAAAATGTGGTGGGGGTGTTGCAGAGTCCGAATGGGAGAACATTGAACTCTTAGTGTTTATCATTACTGGTGGAAAAGGTTGTCTTTCCTTGGTCCTCAGTGTGTACAGGAACTTGCCAATATCCCGATTATAGGTCTAAGGTGGAGAACCAGGATACCCCATATAAGGAGTCAAGGGAATCGTCTATCCTGGGTAGAGGGGTGGCGTCCTTGGTGGTCATGTCATTTAGTCGTCTGTAGTCCACACAGAGGTGCATGGTGCTGTCATTCTTTTTGACCAGGACGACTGGCAAGGGCCATGGGCTGGTGGATGGGGAGATGACGCCGGCATCAAGCATTTCCTGGACCTGCCTCTCTTCTTCAGCCTGTTGTTTGGGGTTTTTCTGCCATGATGGTTGGCAAATAGGTGGTTCTGTGGTGTGGAGGATCCTCAACAATGTATTAAATATGTGTTGCTCCCGGGTGGCTGCGGGTGAACGGGGTACAGTGGCCGTCCCTTCCTACCCTGTGCGGACGGTGGCTGTCACCACAGTCCTGCAGGGGGTAGCAGCAGAAGAACATATGGTGTCCGTCTGGTGCTGCCTGGGACAGTACTAACACAAGTCCCACTCCAATCCTGGCGAGGGCTGGCCCAGCTGCAGAGTAGTCTGCCGGTATGGCATTACTGTTCATGGTTGCGTTGAGGGGAAGAGGGGTGCAAGGTCATAGGGGACATTGGCCCATCTCGCCTGGGCCTTACGTGCACCCTATGCTCCTCCCCGTGGTCTCCCCCTGGGGTGGGTGTTGTGACACCCTTACTGGTGTCTCCCGTGGGGGTTGGCACTTCATTGATGTAAAAGGCAGTGATAATTCATAAGCAAAGCAAATTGCTTAGTAGGCACGGCTACAAAGCTGAAGCCCCCCATGCCACTACGTATACGGACCTAAGGCTCAGCGGATCAGGGATACCAACCAGGCACATTAACTCAGTCTATTTTCACATCTCTCCTCCGGTGTGTCAAAGTTTATCACGCTAGAAGTGTGTCGATAATTTCTTTAGTGGGTGTACACTGAACTACAGTACGTCAGGCATCCATGTATTTATATATAGATAACCATTCAGTTACATTTCCTACATTAACCATTTTAGGCATAATACTCGTAGTTTTGCTGAATACACTCGATAATGTTATTGTAAAATAGTGTGGCATACGAGTCTTTCAAGGCTGTAGCATGGGGGATTGATAGCGTACTGTGAGGAGTGTGTGGCTGTATAGTCTGTTATCTGGTGAACACGACGCTTATATTACTCAACATCTGGCTTATTCTGTACTATACTGGTAGGTGGTGACATGGTGTACTGTGTATAGTGTATGTGTATAAGGAGGAAATTACAAGATGCAGCGTTTATTGTGAATACATGAAGACTATATATATATATATATATATATATATATATATATATATATATATATATATATATATATATATATATATATGTGTGTGTGTGTGTGTGGAGCCTTTGTGGTACAGTGGTAGAGTGTGCGTTTCGTACTTGGGTGGACCAGGGTTAGCGCCCCGCCAGGGTAATCAACTTTGGGAGTGTTCACCCGGCCACATACTGCATTGGCGGACACAAGGGGTGCTGTGGTTGAACCAGTGTCGCTTACTGTAAAGTATGCTTGCACCCAGTCGGCTTGCGTGGCCCAATTACACTTGGTTCACAGACACATCCAAAGCCACTCCAACACTACAATAACACTTACAAGCACTTCTCACCTTACATACTGTACAATCTCTACCAGACAGCCTAAGCCACTTGGTAGAGATACATTGGCTGTATCATCCCGACTTCGGTCGGGATAGGCCGGTCCTGCAGTGGATACTCAAACCGCTGATGATGATGATGATATATATATATATATATATATATATATATATATATATATGTATATATATATATATATATATATATATATATATATATTGTTACGGAACAGAGAAAGATAATGTACACTTTAAGTGAGAATACTAAAAATCATTACTGTCCCGTAAAGTTCCAGGTTCAAAACAAAAGAGTTAGGTAAAATTACAAGGTAAAGTTTAATGCTCAAACTAACAACAAAACATTGAGGACTCATAAGGATAATGTAATGGCAAAAAACAGGTTAAATATATGGTTAACTGCAATAGCCTCTATTAACACGAAATTAGCATAAGTAAATTTATCTAAGTCAGCCCTGTTAAAATGAGTTACCAGATAATACTCAGTGAATGCCAGATATATTATTACAGATACAAAATATTATTAATGATGGCTGACAACAAAAACCCTACACAAATCACAAAAACTTCACTAGGCCTACAAATTAAACTTATGCTATACAGTACAAGAACAAAATGCAATAACACTTATACTCAAATTACACAGCTGCTAGATGGTTGGAGACTTCCTGAGCACTCACAACAATAACTGTACAGGGGAGGACAGAGATGTGAACAAAATGAGGAGTAGATCTAAGTGGCAATGATGCAGAGACTGAGCTCATTATATAGGGGCCAGCAGAGCTCGATACAACTTGTAAGAAGGACGCGCAAATGAAGCCATGGGGACAAAGAGTTGACAATCCCTCTCTGAACAACAGAAAGAACGACTTACTCTACTATAACGGTAGAAGGGGGGGACTGAGGCAGAACACGCTCGTGATCAAACATGCAGCATACTGTGCGTTAAAATTACACAAAGGATGATGAAATCATAGGCTATGTAACACATCCCCACAAAGAAAAAGAAATTTACAAAGGAAATTTCTTATTACTCTAAAACAATCTGTCTAAAGTCTAGATAAGCAATCTGCAATAACATTTTGTTTCCCCTTGACATGTTGTATGTCTAATGAATACTCTTGAAGAAGTAGACTCCATCTTGTCAATCTCTGATTTTTATCTTTAAACTTACTAAGGAATTTCAGTGGGTTATGATCGGTATAAATGACTATGGGGTCAAAACCAGAACACAAATAAAATGAAAAATGCTGTAAACCCAAAATCAAGGCCAAAAGCTCTTTCTCAATAGTTGAATAGTTCTTTTGAGGTGGAGTGAACTTCTTACTGTAATAAGATACAGGGTGTTCAATACCCTGATCATCCTCTTGCAGCAAAACAGTCGCAGCTCCTGTATCACTTGCATCAACAGCCATCTTAAAAGGCTTAGCAAAATTTGGAGTAGCGAGCACTGGCTGACTTAATAGAATAGCTTTAGGTTTGTTGAAAGAGGATTCACAGTTATCGGTCCAGACAAATTTAACTCCCTTTTTCAGTAGGTCTGTAAGTGGTGATACAAGAATAGAAAAGTTAAGAACAGATCTCCGGTAATAACCTACCATTCCCAAAAATCTTTGTAGCTCTTTCCTACTTTTAGGTCTGGGAAGATCACTTATAACCTGAACCTTAGCTCCTGGTGGTGCAACATGTCTATCACCAATTACATACCCAAGGTACTGAACTTTAGCTTGACCAAACTCACACTTTGACAAATTAGCTACAAGATTAGCCTGAACCAAACGCTCAAGAAATTTACTGACATGGCATAGGTGATCTTTCCAGTTGTCACTGAAGATTAATACATCATCAATATAAACAACACACCCTGCCAAACCCTCTGTTACAACATTCATGAGCTTCTGAAATGTGGCTGGTGCATTCTTCATACCATACGGCATTATAGAACATGCAAAAGTCTTTCCTAGTGTTACAAAACATGAGATCTCCCTAGCACGTTCAGTCATAGGTACTTGCCAGTATCCCTTTAACAAATCAAACTTACTTATGTACCTAGCCTTTCCAATCTTGTCTATGCAATCTTCCACACGAGGGAGAGGGTAAGTGTCTGTTTTGGTTATCTGATTAACACGTCTGTAGTCGATGCAAAGCCGCTGTGACCCACCTGGCTTAGGGACTAGAGTGACAGGAGAACTCCACTCGCTCTGACAGGGCTCAATCATCTTGTGGTCCAACAGGTAGCCAAGCTCCTTCTGGATGAGAGGAACTTTCACTGGGTTCACACGGTAAGGAGGCAGTTTAATTGGCTTTGCATCTCCAACATCGACATCATGCATCAACACAGTGGTTCTTCCTGGAGTGGCACGGAACACTTGCGGGTACTCCTGCAGTAATGCTGAAAACTCCTGCCTTTCCTTGGGAGGTAGATGAGAAAGCTTAGTCTGGAGATCATTCATGATATCAGGATTCTTCCCCAAACTATCACTCAGGCTCATACTGCATGGGAGAGCTTCACTTGCAGACTCAGGTGGAACAGCTACAGTGCAGACTGGATTATTTTCGTCCCGCCTGTGATATAACTTTAGCATGTTGATGTGACATAGTTGCTTGTTCTTTCTACGATCTGGTGTGGCGATGACATAGTTGACATCACTGAGTTTCTTCTCCACGAAATAAGGACCACTAAACTTGGCTTGAAGAGGTTGCCCATGCACTGGTAGCAGAATCAAAACCTGATCTCCTGGCTGAAAGTGGCGTAACCTGGACTTCTTATCATACCAAGTCTTCATCTTCTCCTGAGCAGCTCCTAAATTCTCTCTCGCCAGCTGTAAAGCAGTGGACAGCCGTTCTTTGAACTTCATCACATACTCCAGCAGGTTGACGTCATCTTCCTCCGACAGCCAGCATTCCTTGAGTAGCTTAAGGGGTCCTCTTCCTTCATGGCCAAACAGTAGTTCAAAAGGTGAGAAGCCCAGTGATTCATTTGGAGATTCTCTTGCGGCAAACACAACAAATGGAAGACCTTTATCCCAGTGTTTCTGATGTTCCAAAAAGTATTTCTTGAGCATCGATTTGAGTGTTTGATGATATCTCTCCAACGCTCCTTGGGTCTGGGGATGGTAAGCTGAAGACGTGATCTGGGTGGTGCCCAACTCTTTCAGAGACTGCTTGAAAACATTTGACATGAAATTACTTCCCCGATCTGACTGTACCTCCTTGGGCAGACCAAACTTTGTGAAGAACCCTAGCATTTCCTTAACCACGTTCTTTGCTGAGATATTTCTAAGTGGAATGGCTTCAGGATAACGAGTAGCCATATCAATCAGGGTCAACACATAAGAAAATCCTGAAGAAGTCTTAGGAAGAGGGCCTACAATATCCACCAACACACGGGTGAAAGGCGCCTCAAAAGGAGGAATGGGAACTAGAGGTGCAACCTTTTCGGTCTGATTACACTTCCCCACAACTTGACAGGTGTGACAAGACTTACAATACCAGGAAACATCCCTGAAGATACCTGGCCAGTAGAAGTGTTTCAAAATGCATGCCACAGTCTTCCTCACTCCAAGGTGTCCTGCCAAACAGGAATCATGAGCCACTCTAATGATATCCTGCCTACAAACACGAGGGATGACAACTTGATGTACAACCTCCCATTCACAGTCGGCTGATACTGCTGGGGGTCTCCACTTACTCATAAGTACTCCTGACTTTACATAATAACAAGTAGAAGCACCGGCTGACTCTTCTTCACTGTAAGCAGAGTTAGCTAGACCTTTCAACTCAGGGTCAGCAACCTGCAACTCAACCAACTCTTGACGAGACAAATTATCAACACTACGGGGTACTGCCTCATCTGGTGAGTGGTCCAAATTAGCAAGAAAAGTGTCAGCTAGGATAACATCATCATCATCATTATCCTCTAAATCACCAGTAACTTTAGACTTAGCCCTTGTGACAGCACATGCAGGGAACACATCAGGGACATCACAATCCTGGGACGCAGCCACTGGCTCACTAGACAACTGAGGAGCTGGACACACTTGACTTCCACCAATATCATTTCCAAGTAAGAAAGTTACACCTGACATTGGGAGTGTCTCAACCAACCCAACCATAACGGAACCATTAACAAAACCAGACTCTAAATTCACTCTGCACAGAGGGACAGAGAAGTAATTATTCCCTACACCTTGTAAGATTACAGTTTCATCAGAGGAATTAACATTAAAGCCTAGAACACTGGTCAGCATAAGGGATTGGCAAGCACCTGTATCACGATATATTTTAACTGATTTCCTGTCATTACTGTCCAGAGGACTGACAAAACCTTCAGACAGGAAATTAGCACATGAACTCTTGAGAGTGTCACCCACGTTACTGCTCAAAAGAGGAGCTCCATCATGAGAATTTAAGTTACCCCTCAAAGCAGGTTCAGTTAACTCAATTAAAGAATTCTGGGAACTCTCAAGAGTGGACACTAGACCAATTGACTGAATATTTAAAGACTCCTTTTTGTTCACATCACGCTGTCTCCTGAAACATTTCTCCGTAGTATGACCAAGCTTACTTAAATAAGTACATTTACTTTTCTGAAACCTAGAGGTGAAGCTGGTATTTACATCCTGAGAAACATCATCTTTATTCTCTTTCCTGTTACCTGTACTCTGAGTAGAGGCAACGTACTTACTCTCAGCTTTCCTTTTTTCTCTAGAATATCTCTTGTGAGTGAGAACATATTCATCAGCTAAAACTGCAGCATCAGACAAATTATCTATTCTTTTCTCATCAAGATATAGACTTACATATTTATTAATACACCTTTTGAAATCCTCCAGGAAAATCATCTGCTTAAATTTATCAAAATCGGAATCCACATTCTTAGAATTTAACCACTGCTTTAACAGATCTTCTTTGATTTTTGCATACTCAACATGGGATTGCTTATCTTGCTTCTAAGTTGTCCTAAATTTTACTCTATAGGCTTCAGGAACAAGCTCATAGGCCTTAAGAATCAAGCTCTTAACTACATCATAATTATCAGATTGATCCTGAGGCAAAGATGCATAAGTTACTTGAGCTTTACCGGTGAGAACAGTTTGAATGAGTACTGGCCAATACTTTTTGGGCCAATTAAAACCTGTAGCTACCCTCTCAAACAACTGAAAATACTTTGTTAAATCAGATTCATTAAAAGGAGGGACAAGTTTAACATTTTTAGCCACATCAAAATCATCAGAGCTAGATGATCCAGTTCCACCTTGTTTCATGCGATACTCATGGTCTGCCTGAATCCTGGCAAGTTCAACTTGTGCGTGTATCTGTGCCTCCTGAATACGAGCCTGAGATTCAGCCTCCTTAGCATTTGCTTGAAATTCAGCCTCCTTAACACGAGACTCCGCCTCCTTAGCACAAGCCTCCTGCAGGGCTAGCTGTAACTTAGCTAATTCAATCTGCGTTTGCTCATTTGGAGGAGTTACATTAAACAAGCTTTCATTAATCATGTCAACAATTTGATCTTTAGAATGATGAGAGTGAACTGCAATTCCCAATTGTTGAGCAACAAGCTTAACCCGCCCCATCCCGACCACTTTTTGACCACTGGTACCCCCCAATCCCAGCCATTTTTCGACCCTTTTTTTTTTTTTGCTAAAACTTTCGCTTTTGGTGAGAAACATCGAAAATTCATAGAGAAATCGCTCACCTGAGGTTTAAAATACTCATTACAGGTAGGAGAGCCTCCTTACCTTACTGGGTTTTCTATCAGGCTAGCACCAAAGAAAACGAGTTCTATGGGAGGATAACTATTTCACACCACTCATAAACGGTATTTATTTATTTACTGTTACGAATTTATATGTAGTACAAGAGTATCTTGGTTTTCAAGCAGTAATATAGGCATTATAAGCATTGTTTCACTCACTAATACCTGACCTTTTTTTGCCACATTACCTGATCATCATTTCTAACTGTTTCTTCCTCTAATGCTATGTAAAGTTTGTCCTCCACATTGTCATTGATTGGGGAATCACTCTGGCCCTGAATTTCGTACCGTGGCATGACATGGCTATACTGGCCAGGTCACTGATAACAGGTGAATTGCTGAGAAAAGGGCATGCAGGGGGGGGAGGAGGTCATGCTGGGTAAGACATTGTCTCTGCCTGGCATCTTGTTGAGGCAGGTGTCCCGTGTATACGTACCAAAAATGACTCGCGAAAATTGAAAATTGTGGAAATTATGAACCTTGCAATTGCAGGACGTTGAAGTACGTCCTCGGGATTAGCTGTGACAAAACGTGAGGACGTGGAAGTACGTCCTCGGGACGGCACGGGTTAAGTTCATTCTTTGTTCTGTATTCTACATCCAACACTGTTTGCACATTTGACAAAAAATCTTTGGCTTTATCAGGCGTAGTAATAGTAGACATCATGAATAAATCACAGTCACAAAATATCAAGCAGTATCCTTATGATAATATCCTGAATATCCTGATATGAGGTCGCCAAATTTATGTTACGGAACAGAGAAAGATAATGTACACTTTAAGTGAGAATACTAAAAATCACTACTGTCCCGTAAAGTTCCACGTTCAAAACAAAAGAGTTAGGTAAAATTACAAGTTAAAGTTTAATGCTCAAACTAACAACAGAACATTCAGGACTCATAAGGATAATATAATGGCAAAAAACAGGTTAAATATATGGTTAACTGCAAATAGCCTCTATTAACACGAAATTAGCATAAGTAAACTTATCTAAGTCAGCCCTGTTAAAATGAGTTACCAGATAATACTCAGTGAATGCCAGATATATTATTACAGATACAAAATATTATTAATGATGGCTGACAACAAAAACCCTACACAAATCACAAAAACTTCACTAGGCCTACAAATTAAACTTATGCTATACAGTACAAGAACAAAATGCAATAACACTTATACTCAAATTACACAGCTGCTAGATGGTTGGAGACTTCCTGAGCACTCACAACAATAACTGTACAGGGGAGGACAGAGATGTGAACAAAATGAGGAGTAGATCTAAGTGGCAATGATGCAGAGACTGAGCTCATTATATAGGGGCCAGCAGAGCTCGATACAACTTGTAAGAAGGACGCGCAAATGAAGCCATGGGGACAAAGAGTTGACAATTCCGCTCTGAACAACAGAAAGAACGACTTACTCTACTATAACGGTAGAAGGGGGGGGGACTGAGGCAGAACACGCTCGTGATCAAACATGCAGCATACTGTGCGTTAAAATTACACAAAGGATGATGAAATCATAGGCTATGTAACAATATATATATATATATATATATATATATATATATGTGTGTGTGTGTGTGTGTGTGTGTGTATTCTAATTGGCTTAATTCTGTGCAATACACCTCAATGTCCTCTTGTACGGTTTTATTCAGTACGACAGAGTCTTTATACTCCATTACTACAGGACTTATCCCACATATATCTATCTATAGCCAGACGCCTCAGTCCCGTAAGGGGTGGACACAAACAAATCGTCTTCATGTCGTCCTGTCCCCTGACATTTTTCTGCCCTCACCCCCCTCTCTCACACCGATATACCTCACTATTCCCTTCCTCCATTCCATCCTCAGTTTCCCCCTCCCTCTCCCCCCTTCCACCTCACTCACATACTCTCCTCGTTCGGCTGTCATTCTCCATCCTCTCCATGTGGCCACCTTAGTGTATTTCTCCTAACGCTTTCTATCACATCCACATGAATATGGGTGTGGATTATCCATGCAGTTAAAAAGTGCCCGCCAGTGACAGGTTCTTTAATTATGAATAAATCAGTTATTAGCTTCTCTTATACAGGGTAGACACTGGTAACACTGACAGCCGTCGCTGCAACACAAAAATTGGCAAGGGGTGCAACATGTGGATCACCTTTTATTGGACCCAAGGCCTGGATGTATCCTGTGTTTTGTGAGGACCCCTCACTATGCCATTTGGCTGCCTCATGACATTACTAATCAGACTTATAATCAACGAACATAAACTAAACATGACACTGTAAAGTATGAAAAGATATATGGAAACAGTTAAAAGTAGGCCAGCATGCTTTCCCGTACAAGTTTCTCTAACTGTCACCACCAAACTACATGCACATTACACACTACACTTCCTACTCAAACTTTTACTAAATGGTGTCGTATCATCAAGCCTCAGAGTCCCTGGAGGGGAGGAGGGCATCAGAGGCCCCACCATCTGCCCCTCTCCCGGTGATGACCCAGCGAGATGCCTGGAACCACTGTCTGACCCAATTTTTCTTTATTTCTGCAACATTCGCGGCCGTTCTTCTAACTTTCCCTCTATTGAGCACCAACTCTCCTCCTCTAAACCTTAGCTTCTCTTTTTAACTGAGACTCATCTGGCTGACGCAACTGATAGCAAACCTTTCTCTGTAGCCTTCCACTTTCTCTATACTCACTTCAAAAACCAAAGGTGGTTGCTGTGTATATGTATGCAACAACATATCTTGCGCTCGTGTTCCTCAACTTGAATCTTTTGAATTCTCTGCTCTCTGGCTTCAGCTCCTGTCATTCTCTGACTAAATATATCTGTGCAGTTTTCTTATCTCCTAATTCTGCTATGAAACATTCTTCGACTATCTTACTTCTAAGATGGAACACATCCTATCAATTTCTCATTTCTTTGAAATCTCAAGTCTCCGAGATTTCAATGTTCACCACCACCTTTGGCTCTCCTCTCCTTTCATTGATTCACCTGGTGAACAAGACTGCATCTTTTCTATCCTTAATGACCTAGAGCAGCTTGTACAGCACTCTACCCTTTTCCCTGACCACCTTGGAGAGAGTTCCAACTTACTTGACCTCTTCCTTACGACTAATTCTTCTGCTTATTAAGTTAAGCTTTCATCTCTTTTGGGCTCCTCTGATGTTTCTGCCCAGTCTTCCTAAGTTTGTTCTTTGCTCTGCCAGAAATAATTTCATTCGTACTAAAATGCTGTGAACTCTCCATTTCAAATCCTTCTGCTCCTTCTGGCATCTTGGCAAAAACCTTTCTAACAACTTCACCTCATTATCCTTCCCTCCTCTTTTCCACTTTGATAACTCTGTAGCTATTTCTTCTACTGATAAAGCAGAACTTTTCGATCAGACTTTCTCCTCCAATTCCACCTTAGACGATTCCAGTGCTAATCCTCCATCACTTCCCCCCCTCTGGCTTCCTCATGGCTGATATTAAAACTTCATCAATTGATGTATTTTCTGCCATCACTGGCCTCAATATTAACAAGGCATAGGGGCCTGATGGGATCCCTCCTGTTGTCCTCAAGAACTGTGATTCTTTGCTTACACCCTGCCCAGGTAAACTCTTTCGCCTTTGTCTGTCAACTGGTACCTTTCGTTCTTGCTGGAAGTTTGCTCTAATTCAGCCTGTCCCAAAGAAAGGTGACCATTCTCAACCTTTTAACAGTCTCCCAAACACATCCTGTGTTTCAAAAGTTTTCGAGTCTATTTTTAAATAAAAAATAAAAAATAAATAACATTTCCTATCACAACCTAATTCCTGATGGTCAGTATGCGTTCTGCCAGGAACGCACTACTGGTGATCTTCTCACCTACCTTTTAGACTCCTGGTCATCCTCCTTTCAGGACTTTGGCGAGAGCTTTGCCATTACACTTGATATTTCAAAGGCTTTCTGTCGAGTCTGGCATAAATCTTTAATTTCCAAACTGCCCTCTTACGGTTTCTATCCTTCTATCTGTACCTTCATCTATAGCTTCCTTTCTGGTCATTCTATAGCTGCTGTTGTAGATGGCCACCGTTCTTCTCCTAGATCTGTCAATAGTGGTGCTCCTCAGGACTCTGCCCTATCACAAACTCTCTTCCTTTTCGTCATCAGTGATCCTATAAGTTGTACATCTAACCCTATCCATGCATATGCTGATGACTCCACCCTTCACCTTTCCATTCACATCCCGCAGCGTCCATCTCAGCAGTTACTTCGACAAACAAGGGATGAGGCTATGGCAAACCTAATGTCTGACTAGGCACATGTTTCTGATTGGGGTTAAAAATCATACTTTTTTAATGCATCAGAAACTCAGAGCCCACTGGGGTGTAGGGTTTTTTTTTCAAGAATACTCCCCCAGTATCCCTGCTTGTCGTAAAAGGTGACTAAAAGGGTTGGCGGAGGGTTAGTGCCCCTCCCTGGAAAACAACTAACTAAAAAAACAAACAATAAGCCTCGGACAAGGACTGACCAAACGATGACGACCAAGGACCGGACAAAGGACATGGTTATCGGAACGTGGAATGTAAGGGGAGCGAATGATGAGGTGAAAGAGAGAGATATTGTCCAGGTGCTTGAGGGTGCGAAAGTGGATGTATGTGGAATAACTGAAACAAAATGGAGAGGAGAAAGTGTAAGAGAATGGGAGTATGGATGGGGTCTATGTGCAGGAGTAGGTGAGAATGAGAGGGCGAAGGAAGGAGTATGTATAGTTGTGAGTAAAAGATGGAAGAAGAGCATAAGACAGTATGGATCAGGTGGGTCAAGGATTGTGTGGGTAAAGTTGAAAGTTGGAATACAAATGTGGGCGGTTGTGTGTGTGTATGCGCCAACCCAAGATCGTGCTAGAAGAGTGAGAGAAGAGTTCTGGACAAATGTAGAAGTGTGCATCGAAAAGTTTGGAAGGAATAAGAGAGTGTTTTTGATTGGTGATATGAATGGTAAAGTTGGGAATGTGAAGGTGGATGGAATAGTTGGTGAGTGGGGTGTGCCTGCTGAGATAGATGAGAATGGGAGTGCGTTAGTGGACATTTGTGCTGGGAGGGGGTTGGTGACAGCCAATACCGTCTTCAGGCATAAAATGATCCACATGTATACATGGCGAGTGATGAGAAGGGTGGGTGGTGAACTGAATGAAAGGAAGGCAATGATTGATTATGTGTGTGTGGATGAAAGGATGTGAAGATGTGTAATGGATGCAAGAGCTCATAGAGGTTGTGGGAGTGGACTTTCTGACCACTACTTGGTGGTGGCCAGAATTAGAACTCAAGTAAGATGGAGGAATAGAAGAAGGGAAAGACGAGAGGAAGGAGTAGTTGCAAGGAGAGTGGAAAGGTTACAAGAGGATGAGAAAAAGGCAGAGTATAAGAGAGAAGTGGAGGAACAATTGGGCAAATATGAACTGGAGCAGATGGGAGACGTGGAAGGTGTGTGTAGGATATTTACAGAAGAAATATGTGCAGCATGTGATGTGGTGTGTGGAAGGAAGAGAAGACGGAGGGGGGTGCAAGGAACAGCGTGGTGGACTGAAGAGGTGATACAGGCTGTGGCACAAAAGAAGAAAGCATACAATGAATGGATGAGAAATAGGGGGGTGGAAGAAGTTGAGAGGCGGAAGAGAGAGTTATATGTAGAAAGAAAGAGAGGTGAAAAGATTAGTAAGAGAGAGTAAGAAGAGAGTGGATGAGGAATTTGGAAGGAATTTGAGTGTAAAGTTGAGGGACTGTAAGAAAATGTTCTGGAAAGAGGTGAAAAGAGTAAGACAGGGTGGAAGTGAAGTTAGCAGGGGAGTGAAAGATAAAAATGGTAGATTACAAGTGGAGAAGGGAGAAAAAGTGAGCAGATGGAGTGAACACTTTAAGGAATTGTTGAACATAGGGGATGGAAGTAATGCGAGTATAAGTGGCTGTGGAATGGCTGGGAGAAGGAGGGAGGTGAGAAGACAGGAAGATATCAGTAGGATAGAAGTTGTGGAAGCAATGAAGAATGTTAAATCGGGGAAAGCCCCAGGAATTGATGGAGTGTGTGGTGAAATGCTGAAGCATGGGGGAGAGATAGTAGTAGAATGGATGTGGAAGATGTGGAGATTGGCCTGGGAGGAAGGTAGAGTCCCGGAGGATTGGAAGTCAGGTATAATTATTCCCTTGTACAAAGGAAAAGGGGAAATAGAAGTGTGTGGTAATCATAGGGGCATTTGTCTTCTTAGTATAATAGGAAAAGTGTATGGTAGGATACTTATTGACAGAGTTAGAGAAAGAACAGAGATATTAGTTGGAGAAGAACAGGGAGGCTTTAGGAAGGGAAGAGGTTGTGTGGATCAGATATTCATTCTTAGATCTTTAGTGGAAAAGTTTCTAGAGAAGGGAAAGAAGTTGTATGAAGCTTTCATGGATTTGGAGAAAGCATATGTCAGGGTGGATAGACAAGGATTGTGGAAAGTGTTAAGAATATATGGAGTAGATGGGAAGTTGTTGAATGCCGTGAAGAGTATGTACGATGGTGCTAAGGCTGCAGTGTGTGTGGATGGTGAACTAAGTGAATTTTTCTCTTTGAAAGTTGGGTTGAAACAGGGATGTGTCATGTCTCCATGGTTGTTCAATCTATACATGGATGGGGTAATAAAAGAGGTGCAAGGTAGGGTAGTGGATGTTGGAGTGGCCCTGGTGAGAGAGGATAGTGTTTGGAAACTCCCTGTACTGTTGTTTGCAGATGATACTGTGTTGTTGAGTGAAGACGAAGGGGAATTGCAAGGCTTGGTGGATGAGTTTGGGAGAGTGTTTAAGAAACGGAATCTAAAGATGAATGTAGGGAAGAGTAAAGTGATGGTCTTTGAGAGAGGTGAAGTCAGTGAATGTACAGCGAGGTTGGATGGTGAGGAATTGGAAAATGTGAGTACGTTTAAGTACTTGGGTAGTGTGATCAGTAAGGATGGAGGTTTGGAGGGTGAAAGTGCGTGAAAGAGTACAGCAGGGAAGAAAGGTTGCTGGTTCTTTGAAAGCAGTGATAAGAAACAGGGAAGTGAGCATGGAAGTGAAAAAGTTACTACATGACAGTATTGTGATACCAACTCTAACGTATGGAAGTGAAGCTTGGACGTTGCTGGAAGGACACAAGTCAAGAGTGAGAGCAGCGGAAATGAGTTACTTAAGAGGAGCCTGTGGAGTCACATGGAGAGACAGGCTGACGAATGAGGATATAAAGGAGTGTTGTGGTGTGGATGTGGATGTAATAGGAAGCGTTATGAGGTACACACTGAGGTGGTTTGGCCATGTGGAGAGGATGGAGGGTGAAAGACTGACGAAGAGAGTGTATGTGAGTGAGGTGGAGGGGGGAAGAGGGAGGGGGAGGCCGAAGATTAGATGGAGGGATGGGGTGGAGAGGTATATGAGAGAAGGGGGTGTGAGTTGGGAGCAGGGCAGTGAGATGGCGGGAGACAGGGCGACTTGGAGGCGATTTGTTTGTGGCCACCCCAAACGGGATTGAGGCGTCTGGCAATAGATAGATAGATAGATAGAAACTCAGTTCTTACATCTATCAACCCGACAAACTCTTCCACAGGATTACCCTCTGATTTTGAAAAGTATCCAGTTCAGTCCTCCATCATGTTTAAAATAATTGGGGTTTCATTCTCTTGGGATTTAACTTAGAGAGAGCATATTACCTCTCTTGTAAAATCCGCTTCCAAGAGACTCGGTGTACTAAGTCGACTCCGTGCCTTCTTTTCCCCTGCACAATTGTGTACAACTTTCATGTGTGGAGAGGCTCCCCACATACAGCTATTTTCAACAAGGTGGATTCAGAGTCTTTCTGTCTCATTAACTCTCCTCCTCCTACTGGCTCCCTTCAATCCCTGTCTCTTCACCGCACTGTTGCATCTTCATCTCTTTTCTGTTGCTGCATCAATGGTCACTGCTTCTCTGAACTGTCTGTTTGGATCCCTACACCACTACGGCGGGCACGTAGCACACGTTCAGCAACAAACTCTCATTCCTTTTCTGTCCAACTCTAATGCAAGAGTTAACCGTGACTCTCTGTCATTCGTTTATGCAACAGGTCAACTCTAGAACTGTCTCCCCTCTGTCTGTATTTCCTGTTGCCTATGATCTTAGTCTTTCAAATGCAGTGTGTCAAGATCTTGAACGGACCTTGAATTTGGCTATTATTTTTTTATTTTTTTATTTACTTTTTGATGAAACAATTTGCAGGCTCCTGGCCTATAGTTCCTACTTCCTTGCATAATAAAAGATACCAATAATTGACTGAGATGTCCCTACAGCAAACGAAAACTAACCAGCTGTGGAGCTTCATGCTGTAATTATGGCCCAGCCTCTACAGGCTCTCGGATTTGGGAAAGCTATCCAACTAAACACAAGTTTCGGGTTCATCGTGCAAAATGTTGTCCAAGTGTACAGTGAATATATTTGCAGGCTAAATTTTCTGTCCTTTAACAGCATGTTCATTAAAAGAGATGAATAATTGGTTACCGAGATCTATCTATACCCAGACACCATAATCTAGTAAGAGGTGGCCGTTTGTCTTCGAGTTAGTTTTTTTACGGTGAGGGGCACTAACCCTCCGCCAACCCATCTGTTAATATGTAAGGAACATGTATGGGTTGGTTATATAGTTACTACTCAATGCTGTAAATGGTTTCCTGACTTACAGGAAACCATTAGGCTTGCCACTCATGTAAAGTCACCTGAAAAGGAAAGAATACTAATAAAATGTGATGTGAAAGAGGGGAGAAATAAGAAGGGGGGAGGGCTGACAGAAAATGAATGATAAAGGTGAAGGAAGAAGTAGGCATCACTACATCAAGTGAGAAGATGACAGTCGCTACCACCTACTACTTACCGAGATACTGCACACAAATGATAAGGTAGATGTGCAGTTTCTTCCTGTATCAGAGAAAACTTGGAAACTATATACCTATATCTCTGATATCCAAACCGTTTTGAAAGATTACAAAATAATATTGCTGCATCATAAAATAAGTTAGAATTCCGATGTCAAAGCCTCATGATTGCAATGACGGCATATGCGAAGGGATATACTGAAGAGTTGTGTTTGTAGCAGTAGTAATATTGGTAGTTGTAGTAGCAGTGGTTAGTGGATGGGAGCCCACTTAACATATGCTAAGACATCAAAGTGATATCTTCCATCCATCCCCTACTTTGTATCCTTTTAAAGTTTTGGAGGGGGCTGACACCCCTAAAAATAATGTTGAAAATTTTTACATAGTGAAAGATATTATCAAGGAACTGGTAGAACTGACCTGAGAAGTTTTGCTGAAATCCATATGCCGTACTCAGTTCCTCGTTTCTGATCGTTTTGATTTTGGGGAGGGGAGCCGGTCTCCTAACAACTATCAAAGGGGTCACACTCTCTAAATATTGTATTATGGATGAGAGTCCATTGTACAATATGTGCTAAGATATCAAAGCCATAATTGCCCTCCTTTCACTATTTCTGAGAATATGGTAAGGGGGCTGACCCCCCTAAAAATCATGGCTGGAAAATTGTACATTGAAATACCCATGCAGCGGGGTGAGCTCCACACCACCACCCCAGGAGGAAAGTGCTAGGGGGTGACACCCACCCTATGAGGAGATGATGGAGAGGCTGTTTTCCCCGACGAGCCATCCAGGCAGGAACGGCATATCTCCCCCGTGACCCGACGCCCCTCTTCCCCACAGCCAGACCACCCGGCAGTGTACAGTAAACGTGCACTACACTGCAGCTGAGGAAACACTCGCCAGAGTCGGGGTGGGACTTGCAGAAGCAAAGTCCCAAAGAAACCCTCGGATGCCATATCCACCGGATCAGCCCCCACCAGGAAAGAGGACTCAGGAGAAGCCTCGAGACTTGCTACACCACAGGGGAGCAGCGGCACAGTAGTGGTCACCAGGACTACTGTGGGTGAAGTGACCACTGATTCTCCATCCTCTGCCACCCACCTTCAGGAGCTGGCACGTCGGCATGTCTTACAGACGAACTTCACCAGTACTCCCCAGGAGGGAGGCGGGCCCAGGGGTAGACTCCACTGGAGATACCACTCGGGACAGGCCACTGATTGTCCCCCAAGGCTGCCCCAACCTCGACAGATGGAGGACAGACTCCACCAGAGCTGCGGCTTTGTCCAGGAGTGCCCACCGGGCATCCCCCTCCTGACATCCCCGGGACAGGCACCCCCATCCCAACAGCAGAAGAGCAGACTCCATCAGAGCTGCAGCTGTTGCCAAGAGTGCCCACCGGGCCTCTTCCTCCTGTCGCCAGGTTCTGCGGCACCTGGAGAAGTTCCCTCAGACCCTTCTTCCTCCCCTGTCCCGAGTAGGAGCTCAGGCAGTGCCCAATGGGGCTGCCTGATGGAGGGAGTGTCCCTTAGACCTCCCGCGCTCACACTGGACCAGAGTTTTGGCAGGATTTATCAGGCCTGCCAAGCCAGAGAGCAGGCTCTTGGCCGCTCTCCCTCCACGAGTCCCAGATCTCCTACTGATGGTAGTGCCTCTTGCTCAGCCTGCCCCTCCTGTGGCAGAGTGAGGTGCCCCTCTCCCTGCCTCTCTCCCCAAGAGGGTGGGATCTGTTCCCCCCCAGGTACACTGCCAGAGACCAGACAGGGCAAGACGTCCCCAAGGCCAGGTGTCCTGTCACTGCAGCCCCTTCCTCACCAGGTACTGTCGGCCCCTGTCAGAGTGAGAGGCCGCAGCCCATGCCTGACGGCCTCCTCCTGAAGACAAGGCCGCAGCCCTTCCCTGATGGCCACCCCTGCCGGATGAGACCGCAGCCAAGCCAGGGTGCCGCCCTCTCTGCAGCCAACCCTCGGCCTGGGCCTCCCCAGGTCCGCCCCCAGGACCCCGACTACGACCAATGGCCAGTGCCGTGCGGCACACATTCTGGCCCTCATCGGCCCTAGCCCAGAGAGCCCCCTCATCACCCAGGGCCTCTACTGAAAGAGGGCCGCCCACCACGCCACCCACCAACTCCTACAGGACTCATGGTGACTCTACAGGTGACCTACCCCTGGAATACGCTCTGGACGGCCCACCCCCAACGCCCAGACGCCACCTGTGGTTCCCAGTGTAAGGGCTTCCTGCTGCCCGTGACCCATGCACCCCTCTCTGCCTGTTTTGTTAGTAAAAGACTCTGAGGTTGTTTGTCCTCTAGTGTCTGTGAGCCCCTACCCCAGTGTACCAGCTCCCCCCTTGCCCCCAGTGCCCCCCCAGTGTCCCCCCCCCAGTGTTACCTTCCCGGGGTGGAACAGCGAACTCCTCACAGAGAAACTCACACGCAGAGTGTGTGGCGCTAGGCCAAGGGTTGCCCACAAGTGTGACTATCCCCCCCAGTGCTGCACACAGATGGACAGCACCGGTGCCACACCCTTCCCTTCCCCCCCCTTTGCTTTGTCCATGTCTAGGTGAATCGAAGGTGGCATATAAGGTATATTCCCAGCAACCTGTCCCATAAGAAAGTCTGTATCATCACTCCCTCTCCCTCTCCCCCCCTTCAGCCCGTCATGCGCGGATAGATCGTAAGTGCTATATTCTCCTGTTCTGTGAAACGCACATGTAGCATAAGGATAGCTAGGGTATCGTCTGTGTCTCACGGATGGATATAACTAGCATAGGAGGCCATTTATGTTACGTGAATATATATAAGGACCTAAGTATACACTGCTGTCTATGTCACACGCTTGGGTATGCTGTGATATACCTGACTGTCTTTGTCATATACCTGCGACTGAGTGCACCTGGTGTATTGTGTGAACGATATGTATAACACTGTGTGGGAATTATCCTATGTAAGGAAAGGTAGAGTACTGTGTAAAGGTCAAGCTCACTGAACTAGGTGGAAATATTTATTGTAAGAGCTAGCCTTCTGAGATTATCTTGTTACTGTATGTCACATGGTTTCGATCATGGATTGTGTGTGTAGTTGTCTATTGTTAATATATAAGTGTGCCTTTGACCAGTTGTGTTTGGACTTTCCTTCCTTGCCTGTGACTGACCCGGTCGAGAACAAAGAATCCAATGTTGCACCGTACCTGAGCTCGAGAAGCCGGGACTCAGACTACACTGCATAACACTGGTGGCTAGCGATGGTTCTTGATTCGGCAGTGGAACAGCAAGGAAAGGAAAAATCGCAAACATGGCGGCCAAACCACATGTGCAACTCCTCAAGTTCTATTCTGAACTTTACAACATACACATATGTCTATGATCAAAGCTATACTAGATATAAGTTTTGAGAATGACCGAAAGAAGATAGCCGTTACACTCCTCCACTTTGGAAAGAAAAATTCAAGTATAGCCACAAAAATGGTTCTGGAGTTGAAATTGGACCAATTTCAACAAATCATGTCCCAAGCCGTCACACCTTCGTTAGGGAAAGTCGTCGCCTTCTCCCAATAGGACGCACTGACATATAATGGGAATCTAGACAACACCTTCATTCAAACCCGACGTCTCGTCGCCACTGCCTACCCAGAGGCAGATATACAAACCCGGGATCAACATGTATTCAACACCCTCCTAAGGATATTCCCCAGTGTCGTCAGGGAACATTTCACTGCATATGACACGACTGGGGATCTCGACAGGGACATCCAGGAGGTGAGGCGCCTACTCGCCACCCGCACCACCCCCCAACAAATAGGGGTGGTAAGTAGAATCCCCACCCACAAACCACCCCCAACTAAAGTCACGAATGCCTCTCACAAACTCGCTGCCCCCGGAACCTCCCTCCCTACCAAGAGCCATCCCCACCAAAAAATACCGCACTCCCAGGGAGACGTCCAACCTCATCTCCATTAACCCCTGGGAGTTTACCAGATGCAGCCACTGCTGCCCCATACACGACATCCAGGAGCAGCTGAAACCTGCCAGGTATAGGGCAACAAACCAGGGGCGCTGCAAAGCGTTGGCCATTGAGGACGACCCACCGGACAAACCATCCACCCCCATTGATGCCCCCAACACTGAAGAGGCAGAACTAGGCAGTGCGGGGGAGGGTGCCTCATCCCAACTGGATTTTTAAGACCACACCAGCACCCCACGGTGGCAGGGACCACCTTGCACAAATATCACCTCCCAGTCTATGATAAGGCCAGGCTGAATGTGGTGAAAGCTCGACTGCTGGTTGATACGGGAGCAGCCAGATCTTACTTATACCATCATTTCTACTCCCATCACTCCAGGGACTTCGGCCCTCTCCTCCCCACCTCAGCCCACCTTGTAGATGCAGGGGACGGCCCCACGCTTATCCATGGGGAGACGCAGGCCCTCTGTGTCCAGACACACCAGAAAGCAACCGCCCAACATCATATAACTCCACTTGCCGTGCCCATGACGGTTACCTGGGGTTGGATTTGTTACAAAAACTCCGGGCCAACATCGATTTCCACGGACGGCAGCTGCACTTCAACAAACCACCAGATCCACCCCCACAACCCCTCTGCACATGCCACACCACGACACTGCCACCCTCACCAGACACCCTTGACCCCCCCTTGCTCCCTTCCCTTCCCCCACCTGATGCCACCCCCAATCCTCCCATCTCCTCCCCCTCTCACAATAACTTTGTAGAAACTTGTAGTGAAGTTTGTAGATCAGTTATACAGATATTAGACTCGTGGACGAGCTATTGTTATGCGTGAGTAGTTTTGTAAGTAGATAATCTTCATTCCCTTTTTGTCATGCAATGACAGGAGAGGTAAAGATTAGTATGGGACTATATTTATTTGTCTTGGAAATATTAACAAAGTCTCTCACACACGAGTGAAGTATAGAGTCCCGCGAGCTAACCTCCCTGTCTTGCTCTCTCTCTCTCTTCCACCCCCTCGCCCATGTTGCTAGGCTCCTTCTCCATACTACCTGCCGGTTCTATGGCCAGTCTCCTTCTGAGCTCTGCTTCCTAAATTCTGGTGCAGCAGGGGTCGTGTCACGTGTGTTACACTGTTGTTGAAATGTTCTAGAAGCCTGTGTGTGAGTATGTGTGTATGTGTGTGTATGGTCACGAGGCGCTGTCGTGTGCCTATCAAGCATTCCTTGAGTTAGAGTGTGTAAGCATGTTTAGCATTGCTCAGTTCTTGCTGACACACTACCTATCTCATCCCCTGACTTGCTGCTTCTATCTGTCTGTCTGTCTGTCTATCTATCTATCTATTATGATTTGTAATTATAATATGGAGTCCTGACACCCCCATCTTCCCCGCTACCATCACCTCTACCATCACCATCTCCCCCCACCGCGAGGCCTGGCTCCCCTTGCACCGACCCGCTGGAACCCACATAGTATTCTCCCCAACTCCCCCGGTGGATGCCACTGCCTCCTGCCTTCTGTCCCCCACCTTCTTCCCCCCCAACCTCATCGCAGTCTGCGCAGCTAACCTATCCACATCACCCCTCACCCTCCCTAAGGGCTCGGTGCTGGGCGAGATGGAAGAAGCCGAGCCCTGCACAGCCTCCCCCCACCTTACCAGCCCTGCCGCCCCTCCCCAACCATCTCTCCCCTCAACAATCGGATGATCTGTGACACCTCCTCCTGGACTTACAGGACATCTTGTTGGGATCCACAGACATCAGCCACACCACCCTCCTGTCCCACGAGACACATACAATGGAACCCCCTCGTCCGGCAACCTGCACACCAGAAAAATCCAACACAATGGGCAGAAGAAGACTGGCAGGTCCAGGACATGTTAAATGCTGGCGTCATATCACCCTCAACCAGCTCGTGGTCCTCCCCCATCATCCTTGTAAAAAAAAAAAAAAAAAAAAGATAAGACACTGCGCTTTTGGATGAATTATTGTCACCTTAATGATGTCATGATCAAGGACGCCACCCCCCTACCCAGAATCAACGACTCCCTAGACTCTCTCTACAGGGCGTCCTGGTTCTCTACCCTGGACCTCCAGTCGGGATACTGGCAGGTCCCTGTCCATCCCAAGGACCAAGGAAAAACCACCTTCTCCACCAGCAACACGAAGCACTATGAATTCAAAGTGCTCCCCTTCGGCCTCTGCAACACCCTTCTCACATTCCCCCGACTGATAGAGTCTGTGCTCAGCGGCCTCACTTTAGAGATCTGCCTTGCCTACGTAGATGATGTTATCATCTTCAGCAGGACCTGGGCCAACCACCTCCACCGCCTACGCCAGGTCTTCTCCAGGATACGCCAAGCTGAGCTTAAACTCCGCCCATCCAAGTGTGTCTTGGCCCAACGATTGGTCTCCTTCCTCTGACACGTCATATCTAGGGAAGGCATAGCCCCTGACCCCGAGAAACTCAGGGCCATCGCCGAACTCCTCCTGCCCTGAAATGTACACGAGATCCACGCATTCATGGGCCTCGCCTCCTATTAACGGCACTTTGTGAAAGGATTCGCGACCATCACCAAACCGCTGCACGACCTCACCAAAAAGGGGGAGCCTTTCACATGGACAGAAGATAGCCTTCAGGCCTTCCTGACTCTCAAAGACAAATTAATCACAGCCCCTATAGTGGCATTACCCGATTATACCATCCCCTTCCGCTTGTACACTGACATCTTGCTGGTGGCCATCGGCACTGTTCTAGCTTAAGTACAAGATGGCAAGGAACACATCATTGCCTGAGCCAGCTGCACTCTTAATCGGGTGGAACGCAACTATGCGGCTACGAAGCAGGAGTGCCTAGGCATCATCTGGGCATTCGAGTACTTCTGCGCTTACCTGGCAGGGATTCACGTTACCATCATCACAGATCATCAGTCCCTTCAATGGTTGTGCCAATCCGACACCAAAAATGCGCAGATGATCCACTGGAAAGAGACCCTAGAAGAATTTAACCTTGCCATTGCATACCGACCCGGCAAACTCCACACTAATGTCAATGCTCTCTTCCGACTACCTGTATATGCCATCCAGGCCCCACCCACCCTCATGCAGCGCTGGCAGGCCCAGAATCATCCCGACTGGATGCCAGCCCATACCTTCTCCAAGTTGCAACGGCATGGCAACTTTCTATACACCCACTCCGGCCACATTGCTCTTGACCCTGACACTGCCCTGGACACTTTCACACACCTCCACGCTGGTAACGGGATCCATCTCAGTGCAAAGAAATTACTCCAAGTCTTTAATGACACCTTCTGGTTCCCAAACCCCTCCAAACTCGTGCAACAAGTAGTGCAAGCCTGCCGAGCATACACCCTATAAAAAGATACCACACGAACACCAGGCCCATCTGGCCACCTCGTAGCCAGCAAACCGTGGCAACTGCTGTCCATTGATATTGTTGGCCCCCTCCCATCTAAATCAGGCTACCGATACATAATTACATTCGTGGACACATACTTTAAATTTCTGATCGCATTCCCGGAGAAAGAACATCACACCCTCGCCGTTGCAGATGCCCTAACCCGCCATGTGCTCCCATATTTCGGTATTCCCCAGGCCCTTCACCCAGATAATGCACCAGAATTCACAGGCAAAATCTGGATGGAGCTATCCACTCTCTTCGGGTATAACATCTCCCACTCCTCCCCATACTGGCCACAAGGAAACGGCATCTGTGAGCGCAGCCACAGCACTCTGCTCAACCAAGTGTGGACCAGAATCCAAGCCACACAAAGCAATGACTGGCCAGCGCATGTCAAAATAATACAATGGAGCATGAACACTTGCCCACGTGAGGACGGAATCACACCACATGAGCAGCTATTTGGTGAGGCGCCCCTGCTTCTACCCCTCAGGCATCACCTACAGTACAAGTCACCACCAACCCCACCTCATTCAACCCCCTTCACCACCTCAAACAAATGCTCTACCACCTCCAAACTACACAGGACCTAGCCCCTGACACTACACCTACCAACCCCTACAAACCGGGCGATTTCGTCATGGTTGCCACCCTGCCCACTCCACACATCCTAGCTCCCAGCTACACAGGCCCCTACAAGATACTGAGTATCCCCAACCCCCATCAAGTCACAATCAGATACCACAACACCACCCGCACCTACCGGAACTGCCACGTGCATCGATCCCAGCACCAGACACACTGCCTCCCCTGCCACAGAGCCCGCTGGCCCCACCCCCATCTCCCCACCAGCACTGGAAAATTCCTACGCCTGTTATCTTTCCCCTTCCTTCTCCACCCCCAACACTCCCACCACGTCCACCACCCCAACCCCAGCCACCTCCCCCCTCGCTCACAACTGGGTCGGCGACATCCACCCCCTCCCCACTCTCTACCCCCACCTCACCTCCCCCCTCAAGCCCCACGCCACCCCGCACCCCTCCTGCCACCTCCACACTGCCCTCCTCTCCAACCACCACCATCCATCACCCACCACCCCTGACCTCCACACCCGCCCACACCACCGATGCCCACGCCTAACCTCAACACCCATCTCCGCCACAACCACCCTTCCCGCCATCCTGCCCCACCACACTGCCCGCACACCCTCCCACTACCACCTCCTCCCCACCCACACCTGTCCTCACCACCATCTGCACCAAATCATGCCTTCTAACCCGCCCACCCACCCGGTACACCCACACCCCCTCCCCACCACCCACCCCTATCCCTAACACTGCTCCCCTCACCCTCAAGTCACGCCACTCTCCAGGGAGTATCCCAATTGCCCACCCAACTAAGCCGATTAGCTGCAGACATCCTCATAAAAGCATGACAGCCTCACCCCTCTCCAGTCTCCAGCTGGACATCATCCATTGCACCCCTCCACCCATGCCACCTGAAATGAGAATCAAGCACATTCTCTGGACCCCAAACCGAGGGCGCAAGCACCGCATCAAGGGTACCGCCCAGCTTCTCTACCTCCTGCAGCATACACCCATACCATCAACCCTCACCGTCATATACTCCCCATACAAGCATCCCAACCAGCAAACCATCCACTAGATGACTCTCCTACACCACATCACGCCCTCGCATCGCACCTCCAATGCCAACTTTTTTCAACTCCAGTCACGGGGACGTGACTTTCATCCCCACGACAATGGTGAAACACCTGCACAGCGGAGTGAGTCTGACACCACCACCCCAGAAGGAAAGTACAAGGGGGTGACACCCACCCCACGAGATGACAGAGAGGCTGTTTTCCCTGATGAGCCATCCAGGCAAGAATGGCATATTTCCCCCATGACCCGACACCCCTCTTCCCCACAGCCAGACCACCTAGCAATGTACAGTAAAAGTACACTACACTTCAGCGGAGGAAACACTCACCAGAATAGGGGTGGGACTTGCAGAAGAGAGGTCCAAAGCAAGCCCTCGGATGCCATATCCACCGGATCGCCTCCACCGGGAGGAGACTCGAGATTTGCCACACCCCAGGGGAGCAGCGGCATAGTAGTACTCACTGGGTCTACAGTGGGTGGAGTGACTGCCAGTTCTCCATCCTCTGCCACCCACCTTCGGGAGCTGGCACGTCGGCATGTCTTACAGACGACCTTTGCCGGTACTAACCAGGAGAGAGGCGGGCCAAGGGGTAGACTCCACTGGAGATACCACTCGGGACAGGCCACCGACTGTCCCCCAAGGCTGTTCCAACCCCAATGGATGGAGGACAGACTCCACCAGAGCTGCGGCTTTGCCCAGAGTGCCCATCTGGCCTTCCCCTTCCGACATCCCCAGGACAGGCGCCCTCATCCCGAAAGTGGAAGAGCAGACTCCACTGAAGCTGCGGCTGTTGCCAAGAGTGCCCACCAGGCCTCATCTTCCTGTTGCCTGGTTCTGCAGCACCTGGAGTGGTCCTCACAGACCCCTCCTCTGCCCCTGTGCCGAGTAGGAGCTCAGGCAGTGCCCAACCGGGCTGCCTGATGGAGGGAGTGTCCCTCGGACCTCCCACATACACCCCAGACCAGAGTTTCGACAGGGTTTATCAGGCCTGCCAAGCTGGAGAGCAGGCCCTCAGCCACTCTCCCTCCGTGAATCCTGGAGCTCCTACTGAGGGTAGCGTCTCTTGCTCAGCCCACCCCTCCTGTGGCAGAGCGAGGCACCCCCCTCTCCACCTCTCTCCCCGAGAGGGTGGGATCTGCTCCCCTGCAGGTACCCCGCCAGAGACCAGATGAGGTGAGACGTCCCCAATGCCAGGTGTCCTGTCACTGCAACCCCTTCCTCCCCTGGCACTGTCAGACTCCGCCGGAGCGAGAGGCCGCACTCCCCCCCTGACGGCCTCCTCCTGCAGACGAGACCACAGCCCCTGGACTCAGCAGGCCATCCCTGATGCCTGCTGCAGCCGCCAGACCTCCCCCAGTGCAGGTGGCTGCAGTCCTCCCCTGACGGCCACCCCTGCCCGACGAGACTGCAGCCCAGCCAGGTCGCCACACTCTCTGAGCCGACCCTCAGCCCAGGCCTCCCCAGGTCCGCCCTCAGGACCCTGACTACGTCTGAGGGCCAGTGTCATGCGGCGCACCTCCTGGCCCTCTTTGGCCCTAGCCCGAAGTGTCCTGCATCACCCAGGGCCTCTACAGAAAGAGGGCCGCCCACCAAGCCACCCAACAACTCCTACAGGACTCGTGGCGACCCTACAGGTAACCTAACTCTGGAATACACTCCAGACAGCCCACCCCCAATGCCTGGACGCCACCTGCGGTTCCCAGCGTAAGGGCCTCCTGCCGCCCGTGACCCGAGCACCCCTCTCCGTCTGTTCTGTCAGTAAAAGACTCTCAGGTTGTTTGTCCCTTAGTGTCTGTGAGCCTCTACCCCAGTATACCAGCCCCCCTCGGCCCCAGTGTCCTCCCCCAGTGTTACCTTCTCCATGTGGAACAGTGAACTCCACACAGAGAAACTCATGCACGGAGTGCGTGGTGCTAGGCCACGGGTTGCCCCCAAGTGTGACTATCCCCCCCCAGTGCTACACACGGACTGACAACACCGGTGCCACACCCTTCCCTTCCCCCTTCCCCTTTGCTTTGTCCATGTCTAGGTGAATCGAAGGTGGCATATAAGGTATATTCCCAGCAACCTATCCCATAAGAAAGTCTGTATCATCACTCCCTCTCCCCCTCCCCCCCCTTTAGCCCCTCGCATGCTGATAGACCGTGCTATATTCTCCCGTCCAATGTAATGTGCACGTAGCATAAGGATAGCTATGGTATCGTTTGTGTCACACGGATGCATATAACTACCATAGGAGGCCGTTTATGTTATGCGAATATATATATATATATATATATATATATATATATATATATATATATATATATATATATATATATATATATACATATATATATATATATATATATATATATATATATATATATATATATATATATATATATATATATATATATATAATGACCTGAGTAAACACTGCCGTCTGTCACGCATTTGGGTATACCGAGATATACCTGACTGTCTTTGTCACATACCTGCGACTGAGTGCACCTGGTGTATTGTGTGAACGATATGTATAACACTGTGTAGGAATTATCCTATGTAAGGAAAGGTAGAGTACTGTGTAAAGGACAAACTCGCTGAACTAGGTGGAAATATCTATTGTAAGAGCTAGCCTTCTGAGTTTATCATGTTACTGTATGTCACATAGTTTTGATTACGGATTGTGTGTGTAGTTGTCTATTGTTAATATATGTGCCTTTGACCAGTTGTGCTTGGACTTTCCTTCCTTGCCTGTGATGACCCGGTCGAGAACAAAGAATCCAATGTTGCACCCTACCTGAGCTCGTGAATTCGGGATTCAAATTATGCTGCATAACATACATAGTGAAAGACAGTAGGAATATCCAGACGAACAAATTTGGGAAGTTTCATTCAGACCCATAAAATTGCCTGAGCACACAGACACACACACACACACACACGACTGAATCTATCCCAACGGTATTGGGTGAGTTGCCAAAAATGATGGCATGTGGCTTTGCAGGACTCATTAAAAGAAAAATAAACAGCAACAGCCAATTCCATACGACCCCTTTCGAGGTGTAGCTGTCTTAGGCTATGCTACTTTAATTCAGTATAGTCGATGGTGGAAGATCAGCCTACTTCTCCTGACGGCATTACATGCTTGGAAAACTTCTAGTCAGTTAGAGGTGGCTTACTGGGCGCTCACGGCTTACCCATGGGTTCCATGTGTAGTGAGACTCAACCGTAATGTGATGGTTACCTGGGTCCCCTTACTGTCCATCACTTGCTGGGTGAGTGTCCGGGTCTGTGTGAACTTCGCCAGAGGTTTCTCCATTGGCATGGGGGGGGGGGGAGATGGTCCTTACTCATCGTCATCCATTGCTTGGGGAGTCCTCTGTTTGCCCAGTAGATATTTTTACTTTCTTGTGAAGGCAGGCTACCTCCACCATGTATTAATTCACTGATGTTTTAGTTTTAGTTTTTGATGTCACTGCATGATGCTTTTCATTATATTTCATTCCCGTGAGGCTAGGGGAATGACAAAGAGATCGAGCTGGCTGGATGAATGTTGTGAGAATTGCATGATCAGGGATTTGGCACCTCTTTTTAATGTGACAGCGTCTGGACTGACTCTATCGGATATGTTTTTGTGAAGCTACAGAATGTGGTGAATGTTTTTGGCGTATCAGATACAGCCAGGATTCCGGGGGCTCGAATGATGAATGAATGGACGCGTGGCCCATTGGACTGGGCAAATTTGGACTGTCTGGACGTTGCTACTCCTCACCCTGCCCTAGAGTGGGAGAGGAAGTCCGGATGATGATGATGATAACTTAATTTTCTGGGGCCATATGACCACGCTGTTGCGGTGCCATGATTACATTTAATAATTCATTCATTTACCTTCCAGTTATCTCTTAGGAATTGCAAGACCATCGCTCTGAGTGAGACATTCAAACCATTAACCCATCAGGTTCCTTACTGAAAAAAAAAAAAAAAAAAATTGTTTATACTTTTGAGTTTAATATTACATCAGGCAAATTTATATATATGGCATATAAAATATCACTTCTTAGAGACCAAGTAGGCCAATACCGGAGCTGCACAGGAATTTCACTTCTCAATCACCAAGATGTGAAAATATCCAAAAACTGCCTTCCATTCAGGTCAAATCATATAAAACAACAATCTTGTGTTATCAATAACAGTATGTCACAAAACAGTATGTCACCTTGAGTGGGAAAATAAATCGGAATGATGATTAGTATGCAGGAACTTTATTTGTCTCCAATTCATTTCAGATCATGTAAGACAACATTCTTGTGTTATCAAGTATTCTAAGTTTTTACAAAGAATATGATATTATGGAAAATTTCATAAGACCATCTGCAAATCCAGAGGTGTTGCCCATGATGTTGCTGGAACACTGAGATGAGGACACAATACTCTGCACTTCTAGACGGCAGCTTTTACCAGCTACTAAAATCATTTATCCTTTACTGTCCATTACTCTTATTTCTCCGTCACCATTTTATTGCAAACCATCCTTGGCTGTCAAACGTTACCTAGTTTGGGTGGGAGAAAGCGGCTGCTAAACATTCACTGCTTTGGAAAGAGAAATGGCCAAATCCTCAAAAATATTCCTGGATCTGCTCCTGGAGACTGAAGCATGTACAAAAACTACACTTCTATATAACCATATATAAATCAAAGGCTCTTCCATGAACTGCCTACTATAAAATTCACAAATCATACTGCATGCTTGCATTACTAAATACCGGTATGGGATTTACAAATAATTTCACTTCTTTATGACAAACATGTAAATACTTGCACTGATTTTATCAGACAGCAGTTTTGTTCTATATTATGAAATATTCCAACAGATTCTTCCTAAACTCAACATTTTTCCCCCTATGGGCAAGTATGAACGAGTTTCAGAAAATTCCACTTCTCTGTGACTAAAATACCTTCCATTCAGTGTAGATCAAATAAAAAGGCCTTGTTATCAAATAATTAACGAGATTTCGGGCCAAACACTAAGTGGCAGTGAAGGCTTCGTAGCATGCTCATCGTAAGTTACGTTCTATGCAGACTACATATTAACATTTTCTTACGTTATATATATATTTTATTATCGACATAATTTGAATCATGGACATACAAGATGACTGTGTGATGTGCTGTGCAGATGAAATCGTTGAGGAAAAGCTGCCACTGAATCTCCAAAGCCACTTACGACACAAACTTTGTTCTGATATGTAAGCAAAACATTTCACTCCTCTTGCTATCAAATATTGTAATGCCGAAAAATGTTATGCTTAATTTGTACTCTTAATATTAGCTAATTTCCACATTATCCTCATGCAGAAAATTGGTTTAGCTATGAAGGTTCTAAAATTTTGTTCCCGGGATAACGCCGCCTCAGGATTACCTTTGTTCATTTGCCAAAGTAGATCTTTTCGTTTTTTTTTTTTTTTTTTTGTAGTACTTATGCAGTTATACATGAGTATTTAGTAAAATGTGTTGATCATAATGAGGTGAAGTACTTGTGTAATGACGGAAATAACAGAAAACCACCAGTGTAATGCTGGGAAATTTTAGAGGTTATGGAAGACGGGGTAGCGTGATCTTATTAGAGTTTACGGGAAATGAGGTAGCGTGATCTTATTATAGGGTTTATGTGAAAACTGGTAGCGTGAAACTTTTGGAGAGTGCGTGAGCCATTAGATATTAAGCACACTTTGCGGGCCACTCGATCTCCTCTGTACCATACCACTCCTTAGACTCTTAGAGGATAGCAAAGTTCAAACTCATAATGACTTAACCTAAGTTTTACTAAACATTAAGAACTGAGACAGATTACTCTTCACTGTGGATGAACCCAAACGAATTTATAATGAGGATCTACATCACCAGAAACAGGAAACTTTACAAGCTAAATTAATATTGAAAGAATATTGATACACACATATATTAATCCCGTGGTCACAGCTGCACTCGCGGGAAGACTCAAAGAATACCAAGACACTCTCTTAAGATTAAACTCACACAGCTCCAGAATCATATACAGTAAAGTCACAATAATTAAATGAACAATGATCAAATAAACTGTAATCAAAATGGACTGTAAACAAAATGGACCAGCCGATATATTCGTTATTTAAGTTACGTGAACTAGGAAAAAGATGGAGGGGTGAGGGGTGATTGTGTCAGGCGCTGGCAGTGGTTTGAAACGGACGATCTGCAATGTTGAAAAGAAGCGGCGGTCTTGTTAATCAGTACAAGAGGGATCAGGGGAAAATATGACAAAGTTAATTCTCGAACGAGTATGGTAACTTATTAGAGGGAGAGAGGGGAGTGGGGGGATGACAATTCGACACCAACCTGTAATGTTGAAGAGAAGCGGAGGTTTCGCGGTTGTCGCCGCCTCGTGCCTATAATTATATCCGGGAATCGGCTAAAACTTTATCTAATTACTTTGTAAAATTTTCGACTCTCTAGGATCTTTAAAGAATGCGAGATACGTTTGCACTTGACATACGTAACAAAATGACTTACGATGTTTATTTTTTTTCCCCCGGAGGAAGGACCCGAGTAGTGCCATAATGTTAAGTATAAGCTAGTATTGTAAGTGTAATCTTAGGTACTATTATAGTCTGTACAGTTCATTAAATTATTGTGACTTTACTGTATACGATTCTGGAGTTGTGTGAGTTTAATCTTAAGAGAGTGTCTTAGTATTCTTTGAGTCTTCCCGCGAGTCCACCTGTGACCACGGGATTAATATATGTGTGTGTATCAATATTCTTTCAATATTAATCTAGCTTGTAAAGTTTCCTGTTTCTGGTGATGTAGATCCTCATTATAATTTCGTTCGGGTTCATTCACAGTGAAGAGTAATCTGTCTCAGTTCTTAATGTTTAGTAAAACTTAGGTAAAGTAATTTCTAGTTCGAGTTTTACTATCCTTTAAGGAGAGGTACAGACGAGATTGAGTTGCCCGCAAGGTGTGCTAATATCTAACTACTCACGCCCTCTCATATAAGATCACGCTTCCACATTCCCCATAACCTCCCTATAAGATCACGCTACCTCATTTCCCATAAACTCTCCAAAACTTGACGCTACCACATTTCCCATAAACTCTCCAAAACTTGACGCTACCTCATTTCCCATAAACTCTCCAAAACTTGACGCTACCTCATTTCCCATAAACTCTCCAAAACTTCACACTACCACATTTCCCATAAATTCTTAAATAAGTTCACGCTACCCATTTTCCATAATCTTTAAAATTCCCAGCATTACACTGGTGGTTCTAAAACTCTGATCATTACACTGGTGGCATTAGTGGTGATATCACAAGTTCCTTGCGTTACACTGGTGTCAATATTTCTTGCATCACAAGTGAAGTTTAAGGTATAGATTTGGAGTTCGTGTTAATATAGCCAGGCGAGGGCTGGCGTTACGCCGCCTCCCTAGAAACCTTGATGAAATGAGTGTTTTGAGTCTGCAACTTTTGTATGTTTTTTGGCCATGTTTTGGACGGCTATCACTGATTATGTACTACCCTCAAGAGAGGAGAGTGCTGTAGCCTTGTTTGTGTTAGTTTAAGGAGGGCTGGAGAGCATAATGAAGTGGAATAGTTAGGATATCTGAATGGTGTCGGTCGGTGAGGGCCACAGAAAGTTAGTTTTGAATGAGTGTGCTAAGAGAAGTTAGTAACATATGAAGTTAGCTTACAAAATGAATAAAAATGCATTTCCAGTATTTCTTAAAATATATATACTTTTGTATCTAACATTTTTCCTAGGCTATGTCAAGCAGTGCTAATGTCGTTTGCATTATGAAGTTAACGAAGTATCTTCACAGTATGGATATTATTATCGATAATGTTACATCATTCTTTTGTATTGTAAGCCATTATGAGTCAACCCTACCTTAGAGTTCCTTATCTCTAGCTTACCTCAGCCTAACTTAACCTATTTCCTTTTACCATCCTCAGTTATTTTATTTGTACCTTATTGTTAGTAATACAATCACTACCAAAGTTTATTTTGTTACCAGGGCACCACCCCAGGGTTCCCCACGGTGGCCGATACATTGAATAAATGACATCTTATGATGTGTGTGTCTGCTTTCGACCTTCCCCTCCCCCCTCTTCACTACATATGGAAGCCGTCGGTCCTTTTGCCCTACTCCACAGACCTAAGGAGTCAGATCTACTTTGTGCAACCCGCCTCCCAAACGGGCGGTTAAAAACAATAATGTGGTGGTGGCAGCAATACTTGTAGGGGATCTCCCCCCCCCCCTTATACTGTTAAGGACGCGAGTGGGCGTTTTGTGTAAAATGCGTCGGGATGGGGTAACTCCCATCGACTCTGACCGCCCCCGCCTTTACAATGTGTAAATGCTGCCTTGCATTCAGCGCAAAACATACGATAAGTTTCACTTCATGACATTTTTCATATTCTTCATCATGTCAGACTATTTTATGGAGCTTAGGCAACTCATCCACGCAGTGCAAACGTTTATGAAGGTTTTATTTAATTCCTCAGTTCAAGAAGTTTCTCCTAATCTGAACAAGAGCCTCAGAAAGTAGTACAATTAATACCTGACCACAGTTAATGGGTTAAGCAGCATTCTTGTATTATGGAGTATTCTAAGAATCTTAGTGTAAATAATACTTGTGCTTCTCATCAGCCATTCACATAAAGGAGTTCCCACAAACTGTATTCCATTCAGTTAAAATCACATCAAGCAGCATTACTGGGTTATGAAAAACAAAGTGATTTCTCCAATATGAACGAAAACAATTTCACTACCACGAAATATGCAGAGGCTGCCATTAAGTGCTTTCATTAAACTCAAATTATATTCAATAGCATTCCTGGGTTTTTCATATGCCAGAGTACACTAATATGAATAAAAAAATAACTTCTGCTTATCAAATACAGTAAATCCTCGTTATATTCCATTCAACTTGCACTGCGCCTCTGGGGAAACTAACAAATCAGCTCTGTAGGTGGAAATAAGGTTGCAATGGAAGTTATCACAAGCAATTTTCTTTATCTTACTGATTTTAAAAAAATCAAAACGAAGGCAGCATATAACGAGGACCTTCTTCATGGACAAAATACTACTAACTGCCTTTCATACAACTCGTATCATTATTAAACAGAATTCTTATACACTGAAATATTCTGAGATTTAAAAGGATAAATACAAACACAAAATTATACTTCTCAATGACCACATATAGGATAATTCTGTCAAAAGTTTCCATTCACTTAGATATATTACTATCTATTGCCAGACGCCATAATCCCGTAAGGACTGGCCGTTAGTCTTTGAGTCAGTTGTTTTACGGGAAGGGGCACTAACCCTCTGCCAACCCACTTGCTGACACGTGGGAAACATGTATGGGTTGGTTATATGGTTACCACCCAGCGTTGTAAATGATTTCGTGACTTACAGGAAACCATTAGGCTTGTCACTCAATGGAAGGCCACCTGATATGGAAAGAGTAATAAAATGTGACAGGAATGATTGGTGAAATAGGAAGAGAAGAGAGCAGACATAGAAAAAGTGATAATGGTGAAGGCAGAAGTAAGCAGCACGACATCAAGTGAGTGGATGATAGTACAAAAAAAAAAAAAGAAAAAAAAAAAAAAGATAAAGGTGAAGGAAGTAGGCAGCACTACATCAAGTGAGTGGATGATGGTCGCCACCACCTACCACCATCATATTATAGAACTGTATTACCAAACTTTTCATGAAATATAACTAACACATGTAAAAAAGTTCTCTCTCTATGACCAAATATGAAGAAGCTACCATAAATTGCCTTTACTTCGGACTTTCAGTTTAAATCATATCAAACAACATTTTTGTGTCCTGATATATTCCAACAAACTTCAACTGGAAAAAAAAAAAAATCTATCACTGAGAAAGGCCTTCATAAATTTTCGCTTTCTTTCTGATTCAAGGGAGATTCCATCAACTGCCTGTTATAAAGTTTACTCCAGAAAACAATATTCTTGGTTTATGAAATATTTGAAGAGATTTTACTGATAAGATAATCAAAAATTTAACTTCTCATCCGTCCACCATTCAATCCTTTCGTGTCTCATGTGGAGCACTGAAGCACAGGACTTACCTACAAAGTCCTGATACTGAAGGCAGAGGTACGAGAACCACTCATCAGATGGAAACCTGCTTGGGCCCCATTCGACTGGCACACCATAACGCACTAGACCACCAGGCATCCATTTGCTTAAATTACCCCAACATATTACATGCTTCCCGGATGACAGAAAACCTTTTGGTTTATCAGCTGACAATTACAGTTCATAAATGAGTGGACAGTGGATGATCCTGCTCACTTCTCAATAATCATGTGTGGGTATGAAGTAGTG